>NC_057723.1:58721304-58780549 GCF_004010195.1 Chiloscyllium plagiosum | reverse complement strand
GCTACTTTCTCCCCAACCCCACCCTCCTCTAGCTTATCTCTCCATGCTTCAGGCTCTCTGCCTTTATTCCTGATGAAGGGCTTTTGCCCGAAATGTCGATTTTGCTGCTCGTCGGATGCTGCCTGAATTGCTGTGCTCTTCCAGCACCACTGATCCAGAATCTGGTTTCCAGCATCTGCAGTCATTGTTTTTACCACCATTTGGCCCTTCAGGCCTGCTCTGTCATTCAGTGAGTTAATGGCTAATCTGGTCATAGACTCAATGCCACATGCTGTTTGATCCTATATAACCTTTTGATTGCCTTATCTCTGTCAAAAATCAGCCTTAAATGCATTTAGTGACCCAGCCTCCACAACCTGGGGAAGAGAATTCCACATACTAAAAATTGAGAATTACTGTTATTCTCAAATTGCATTCCTAAGTTCTACTGTCTCTGGCAAGAGAAAATATCCTCTTGGTAGCCACCATTTAAAGTTTTTTTTTTCAGGATCTTGTATATTTCTTTACAATCACCTCTCATTCCCCTAACTCAATGCAATTATATCTTTTTTCAAATATAGAGACCAAAACTGGACAGATGATTTTTTACCATGGTTTTGAGCAGCTGCAGCATTATTCCATCACTTAGTCGTACCTATTGGGGTAGTGCACTAGAGTAGGCAGTCATTCGAAAGTTAAACATTTAATAAAAGTATGCAAAGTCCCAATTTACCTGTTGGATAAAACCAGCTTGACAGAAAATGTGGACCAGATTTCTATAATTAACAAAAACAGCTATTTATTGCAAATAACTGTGTTCCAGTCACAGGTAAACAACTATGAACTGTTGACATGTAATTCCACTTGTTAATACTTTAACCATAGAATCCCTACAATTTGGAAGTAGGCCATTAGGTCCATGGAGTCCATACTGACCCTCTGAAGAGTATCCCATCCAGACCCATCCTCCTGCCTATTCCTGTAACCCTCCATGTCCCATGGCTAATCTACCTAACCTAGACATCTCTGGGTACGATGGGCAATTTCCCATGGTCAGTTCACCTGATCTCCACATCTCTGGACCAGTGGAAGGAAACCAGAGCACCTGAAGGAAACCCGTGCAGACACGTGGAGAATGTGCAAATTCCACACAGGCAGGATCAAATTGAATCCGGGTTCCTAGCACTGTGAGGCAGCAGTGCTAACCCCTGAGCTGCCAAATCAATGTCTAAAGCCTCTTTGCACGCAGAGGTAAACACATAAACAAAAACATTGGTGTTGTGGGTGCATACAAAAGAATACTGAGGAAACAGTTCAAAAGCACCAATCCTCAGGATTTTATGTAGTGTTCCTTTAGTTTCTTAAGTTCGTGAAGTCTTTGTCTTTTTCCCTTTAGATTCTCACTTCTTTACATGATTTATAAAGACTGTAACATAACGGTTAAAATGAACAGCCTACAGCAACTGCTGGGAGAAAATAACTGTTTTTGTCAAGTTTTAGATATTTTACTGGAGGGAGAGATACAACACCATGTGCCTTTTCCACAGGCGAGAGGATGCTAGTATTGTTCGCACCCACAACCTGTTAAGCCACCCAGGAACCAATCAGATAATTGTTGTCAGGCCAATAGTCTTTGGTGTCCACAACTGGTTGCAGTTCCACAAACCAATCAGCAACATGTTTCTGGCAAAATGTGACTCTGTAGAATGTTATACACTCCCAAGAGTCAGGACTTGTACAAGCATCTCCCCCCCCCCCCCCCCCCCCCCCACCTCCCCCAAGCTTGAATAAAGCAGCAGTGTAAGCACTTATTTTTTAAAAGTACAACAATTCTTTCCTCTGTTCTTTATTGTAAAACAGTCTTTTCATAAGTCAGTCCACATTCAGAAAGAAAAAGATACAGTATTTACAATTTGTAGATTTTAAAACAGCACCTCATAAATGCTGCTAACATCTAGACTGCATTAAATTGTGTATAGGCACTAGTGACTTTCAGTTGAGTGTCAAGTTAAATATTTTTGCCATTGGCAAGAATTCTGCCTCTTTGGCAGTGTTCCATTCTATCTTTACATGATCCTCATCTACACCATCACTGGAAAGTCTCAACCACAGCATTATTTTCTCTGAATTCAATTACTCCGGTGCCTTTTTGCCTCTCTGATATTCCTTAAGTTGCAAATTATCATAGACCATTCATGTTCTTCATTCAGTCTTGACAACCTTATTTGGCTCTCTTTGTACTAGTAAGGGAAAGTTAGAATGACTGCTCTTGACATTAAGACAGGATTTGAATGCGACACCAAAAGGCCTAGTAAAATTCATCTCCATGCGAATTGCGGCAAACTCTATTGGTTGGAGTGTTAGCTTGCAAAAGGGAAAATGGTTGTGGTTGTTGAACATTGATCCTCAGCCCAAGCATGTCATTGTGCAGTTTCTCAGGATGATGCCCAAGACATGTCCATATTCAGCTGCACCATCAATAATCTCTCCTTCATTAGGTCAGAAGTGGGATGTTTGCTGATTCCATTTGCAAATCCTCACGTCTGTGACTGCACGTAGCAAGATCTGAACATCAGGCTTGGGCTTGTATATGCTAAGTAACATTTGTGCCATACAAATGCCACACAATGATAGCTTCCAATGAGAGAGCATCTAAACATCTCCCCTTGAGGTTTGATAGTATCACTGAAATTCCTACCAGCAGTAACCAGGGCAGTGACCATGGATCAGAAATTCAACTAGATCAGTCTATGAATACTGTGCCTGCACAAGTCTGGCTTGGGAATTCTTTGGCGAGTAAGTCATTTCCTGACTCTGCAAAACTATTAACCATGCGAAAGTCTGAAAAATATATTTCACTTGCCTAGGTTGGCGTAGCTACATCATACTACAGAAGTTCCAACCATCCAAATCAAGACAACCTATTTGATCTGCATTCATCACCTTAAATTTTTAGTTTGTCTATCTTGGGTCCATAGCGAAAGCAGTATATACTTCTACAAAGTGCACTTTAGCAATGCATCAAAGCTGCAGGATACTTGAAAATACCACATCCTATAAGTTTCTCTCCAGGCACATAGCATACTGATTTCGAAATCTGTAGGCACTTCTTCACTTGCTGTATGGGAGTTTTGGAGTTCACAGGAGCATGAACTTTGAGCAGGAGGGAGATCAACCAGAACAAGAGCTGTTGTTGAGACAGTCAATGATGGAAGCGTTCTTGAGAGAGTGGTACAAGGCCATATTGCAAAAATGAAGAATTATAATTCATCATGAAGTTTAGCAAAATTTGATAACCCATCACATCTTTAATGTCTGAAAAGTTATAAACAAATTATGGAATCCGTCTTGATTGCATTTGTTATTTGATGGGTTCTATATGACTCAGGTTTACCACGTTCATTCTGTGTTAAAATTATATTGGGGTATTTGTATTTAGAATGTGTTATTGTTCTGACTTTTAAAGTGTTGTTTGTTCAAAACATCTTATTTTCTTAGTAAGACTCCTGAATCTTAAATATCTTAAGTAATTTTGTCTAGTATCTAACAATATAGTAACGGGCTCATCTGGGATTTTAAAATAAATTTGGTGGTCTGCTTTGGGATCATGACATAATTTGCAGGGTTTCTCCATGAACAAAAAAAATGGATGCGACTAGAGGATTTCATCACAATATTGTAGTGCGCAGTAATTGGTATCCAAGTTTATAGCTTAGAACATGGTTAATTAAATATTAAACAATTCAAAAAATTGGAGTTTTGAAACTGCTCATTAATCACAATCTTATGGTGAAAATGTCTCCTGTATGGGTAATCAATTTTTGATTTTCTGCTGAAAGAGAGAGACTTCTCATCAGGATGGATGCAGGAATCCACAATTTCATGGGGGACAATTTGCACAGCATGACAAAAAAAAAGGATGATTGGATGGCAAGTTGATTCTGGGGTCAAGCCATTGTCATGGACAGTATACCCTCGGGAATAGATATCTGCTAGGCTTATGTTTGAAGAAGATACAATGCTTGGGTGCAGTCTTTCTGTTTGTAAAGAATTGGGCCTTACATATGAATATGTGTAGCTTCCAGTAAGCGTTAAATGACTGTGACTAATAATTGGAAATCTGATTAATCATTTTCATGAATTGCATCATGTTGCCAGGCATTCACTATTCCTGGTCAATGAAAAATTGATGCATGTTGGGTCCCTTCTGCAGATCCAACTTTTCTTTAAATTCTTTTACAACTTTAATGGAAAACAGCCATAAACTAATCTGATGTCTATGTTGTCTTTACTTCCAGAGTATTTAGAAGCTGAAAACTCTTATACAGAAGCTCTTGGTGTTTGTCCAGCATATTACCAGAAGGACAGATCTATCCTTTATTCCAATCGAGCTGCTGCAAGAATGAAACTGGTAAGTGCACACCTTTTGTTATGCCTTATAATGTTCTGCAGGTTAAATTTATTGACTTTCAGGCAAACATGTTATCTTTAAAGTTTGTGAGAAGCTTTTTGGATTAGATTACATTACATTGTGGAAACAGGCCCTTCGGCCCAACAAGTCCACACCAACCCGCTGAAGCGCAATCCACCCATACCCCTACATTTACCCCTTACCTAACACTATGGGCAATTTAGCATGGCCAATTCACCTGACCTGCACATCTTTGCTCTGTGGGAGGAAACTGGAGCACCCAGAGGAAACCCACGCAGACACGGGGAGAACGTGCAAACTCCACACAGTCAGTCACCTGAGGCGGGAATTGAACCCGGGTCTCTGGCGCTGTGAGGCAACAGTGCTAACCACAATCAGCCGCAACCGGAAGCGGCAGATTCAAACCACTACAAATGCCGGAGGAAAGATCACAGAAGCGCTTCACAGGAGGCTCCCAAGCACTAAGGATGTCACCTAGACAGGTGACGAAACGTCTGCAACACAAATTCTAAGCGCGGAGAACAAAACATGTTATCTGTTTGAGGGAGCAGTGCTCTATTCATAGTAAATTGACTTGATTAACAGATTTCTTTTTTCTTCATTCATGGGATGTGGGTGTCTATCTAAGCCAGCATGTTTTGCGTAACTAATTACCTAGAGGACAGCAGAATCAACCACCTTGCTGTGGGTCTGGAGTTATATATAGGCCAGACCAGGTAAGGACAGCAGATTTCCTTTCCTGAAGGACTTTAGTGAACCAGGTGGGGTTTTCCTGATAATTGGCAGTCATCTGATTTCCAGATATTATTGAATTCAAATTCCACCATCTATGCCATGGTGGGGTTCGAACTCAGAGCCCTAGAACATTACCTGGGTCTCTGGGTTAATAGTCAAGTAGATAATAATCTAGTGATATTACCACTGAGAGGGTGAGTTGAGTTTTGCTTCCCAGCATCAATAATAAGGGTAAACTATTGACAAGTAATGTTTGCAAATTGAGTGGAGTTAGGTGAAACCAAACATACTCAGATTTGCATAGAATAAATTTGCCATGAAGTATCTTTACAATTGGTGTTTTAACGTATGTCCTTGTCTTCTCTGACAGGCACCTAACTGTAGACTTGGCTGACTGCTTCATATAATATTAGAAATTCATTTCCTTGAAATACAAAATCTTAGTTGTTGATGTCTGTTCCACAATGATTTTAACGCAATTTTCCTCCAGGAAATCAGATGGTCTATGTTTGTGAACACAAGAATGAAAGATCTTGTTCACAAGCCTCTTGGCTGTAAGGACTGATAAGATACCAGCACATCCACCCAGTGACTTGTTCAAAAGTGTTTGTCAAATTGTTGTTCCTTCCTGATCTTTGTTTCATTTAATAAATATCCTGACCCTATTGTTTCAGCTACATTGCTGGTCCTTAAGTGGAAATGTATGGGCAATTGTGAGATAAAATATTTTCATTTGGTCACACTGGTCTAGCAGTAAGATCATTAGCATTGCAGTTTATTTATTTTTTGCAAAGTAAATACTTAAGTACCAGAAAGTGTCTGCAAGTAAATTTAGTCATTGTCCTAACATTTGATGGACAAATTAGGCTTTCTTCGAAGGCATCAGGATAGGTATATGAATAGGAAGAGTTCAGAGAGATATGGGCCAAATGCTGGCAAATGGGATGAGATTAATTCAGGATATCTGGTCGGCATGGAGAAGTTGGACCGAAGGGTGTTTATGTGCTGTCCATCTCGATGACTCCAGTGAAGTGATGATTCAGGCCTGTGTGAAATTTAACTAGTTACAGTGTTCAATTTAGCTGACTCTATATTGAATTACAATTCCAACAACATCAACTACTTTCACTCCATGAATTGACTACTAGTTGTGATCCTAATGATAAATACTGACAATAATTTAACCAACAAATGATGTAGCTAATCATAATCCTGCTGTTGACATGGGAGAAGAATTGATCTTTTCACTAGATTTTAAGTCCATTCTTATAAATTTATCTGATCATCCTACTTCAAGGAGGACACAAGTGAAAATGGAACATTTGGTTTGCACATGTAATATAAAAATATTGGTGTTGTGCAGACTGGTCAACAATATTCACATTTATCTGGGAAATGGGCACAGGCCTGCTAAGAATGTAACGTGTCAATCCTTTGTAACAAAATGAGTTGGTTTTACTATTTTGGAAATGAAGAAAATGTGAAATTTTGTTTTTGTTTTAAAAATTCCTTATAATATCATTTTCTACTTCTATAGTAAATTTCTTGACTAATGAAAGATCAGCATATGACATACATATTGCAGGATATAAAATGCATCAAGTGGTGGAGCAGTTTTCCTGTTAACCAACTGAACTCAATCCTGCATTTTCCAAATTAAGTTTCAATTATTTTGTGCATTCTACAATTCAGATTTAGAAAGAAATTGAGGGAAAATTCTGCTTTGAAATTCACAGGTGTTGTCCAGTTGCAATTAACTTGCATTGAAGAGGTTGTTACAAAACATTTTTTAATTAAATCATTGTCCTTGTGAATTTTTTTCTCTAATACTCTTCTTATTTCAGGATAATAAGGAAGAAGCCATAACTGATTGCACCAAAGGTAAGTTTTATATTTAGTTATTTTCTGAAAGCAAATTGTTAGATGATATAAGATTACTATCTTGGATTTTAGAACCTTGTAAAAATATTCTTCCACTTGCATTTTTGTTCTTGTTTCCATGAAACTGAAGTATTTGAACTGCGGTTTATATTATTTTGATGGATATTCTTTTTTTTTTAATTTGTAGCTATTGAGTTAAATCCCAATTACATACGTGCAATACTGAGAAGGGCAGAGTTGTATGAGAAAACTGAAAAACTTGATGAAGCTCTGCAAGACTATAAAACTGTTATCGAAAAAGATCCATCAGTAGGACAAGCCAGGGAAGCCTGTATGGTAGGTATGATATAAGTAAATTCAAGTTGTACACAGTTGTTCATTGTATCTTAGAATAAAGTATAAAACATTGATTCATTTGTCAATTCAGAGTTGCTTCATATTGTATCACTGCATTTGGTATCAAGGAATACAGTATTCATTCTTTCATTTTTCAGCATTTGTATTCCAATAAGACAAGTAATTTATTTGTCTCCCTCTCCTTAAAATGGAAAATGAATGTTATAGGAGAGTGCTGCTTTTGCTTGTAGTTTTTAGAATATTAGAAGCTTGCCATGTGGAGGAAATTGGAGTTGAATCTCCATCCTTGCCCTTTGCTGCATGTCGTAGCACAGAACTAGTGACTATTGCCACCTTTGAAAATTCTTTGATTCATGACAAATCCAAAGACTGGCTAATCAGGTTCACGCTTGGATTTTGAGAGAGTTGCTTAGATTTAATGTAAGGAGTTAAACATTGACAGTTCATGTTTCAATAAAAGCCATTGCTCTATGTTAATTACATGTTTGTGCCATTCTACATTTGTTTTTGCTAAGTGCATACATCTGAAGTGTATTTGAGACTACTTGGACTTCTGTGATTGCTGATTTCAGGATTTTTGTTTAATCCTTATTATGTCTTCAGCATGCTAAATAATTGGCTGTTAATATGTTTAAGCTTCAATAGTTATATCTTGATGTTTTTGTTTCTTGCTTGAAAGAAAGCTGTGCATACATTTTGTACAATATTTTTGAGTTTAGTTCCTGAACACAGTAGCTTTTATGTATTGCTGAATATAATTTCTTCATTAATTTGGTGCACATGCGCAGTCGTTTTCATAACTACCATCATGTAGGTCGATCTCTAAATGACTCCCTGACTGTGACAAAGACCTTTGGGGCCCTATTATGTACATGGGTGAGGGAATATCAAAAACAAGGCAGGACTTGTACTATAATTAAGTGCTTGTGCGCTGAGGTGTGTGTAGGGGGAAAAGACATAGCAGTGAGATTTTGAAAGTTTGGGGTCAAAATTGAGGCTGCAGTTGGTAGAGGAGAGACCAGAAGCTGCTTTGCCAGGGGGCAGGAAGCATTATTCCTGGCCCACAAGGAGTACTAAATTTGTTGCTTATGGAACTGACAATGCTTGAGTCTCTTTCATTACTGAAAAATTTGCATAGCAGAGTTTAAGTAGTGGGGCTCCCAATTACGCTGTGGTAGTCTGAGTTGTATATATTAATAAAGCATTCGACATCTCTCTGGTTGACCTTCAGATACCATGGTATCTGTGTGTAACACCTTGGAATCACATTTCATGTATTCAGCAGTGAAATCCCACTATCACATGGGCTTTAATATAAAGGTTTAGTTTGTCAGTTATTATGAGGTTTACCTGTTTCAGTAAAGGTCTAAAGAAAATGTCTAAAACTATTTACAAATTGTGATGAACTCTTCAAAGTAATGATGAAATTGAACTGACAGCATTAGTATTTGATGTTGACGGTGAAGTTGTTTTGAATGCAATAATGAGGTTCATACTTGGATTTTGAGACAGTTGCTTAATTTTCCATTGGTCTTTGAATTTAAGTAGGATAACTTTGAGTGTACTCAAAATAAGGTAGGTGAGCTTGCAGGAAGAATAGTAGCTGGGACTTCGATGTTGTGATCATTTCGGAGACATGGATAAAGCAGGGTCAGGAATGGATGTTGCAGGTTCCAGGATTTAGATCTTGCATTCAGAACACGGAAGGTGGTAAAAGAGGGGGGGGGGGTTGTGGCCTTGAGACTATAACGGTGGCTGAAAGAACTTTTGATGAGGACTTGTCCACTGAGGTAGTATGGGCTGAGGTTAGAAACAGGAGAGGAGAGGTCACATTGCTGGGAGTTTTTTATAGGCCTCCGCAGAGTTCCGGGGATGTGGAGGAGAGTATCGGCAAAATGATTCGGTTGGGGGTGATCGTTATGAGGGACTTTAACTTTCCCAACATTGACTGGAAATACTATTACTGTAGTATGTAGGATGGATCAATGTTTGTCCAATGTGTGCAGGAGGGTTTCCTGACACAGTATATCAAAGGGCCAACAAGAGGGGAGGTCACAGTGGATCTGGTGGTTGGTAATGAACCAGGCCAAGTGTTTGATTTAGCGGTAGGTGAGCACTTTGGAGAGAGTGACCACAATTTAGTTACATTCAGTTTAGTGATGGAAGGGGATAGGCATTTACCACTGGGCAAGAGTTATGGATGAGGGAAGGGCAATTATAAGGCAAGACTTAGGATGCATAACATGGGGTAGCAAAATGCAGGGGATGGGGACAGTCGAAATGTGGAGCTGGTTTAAGGCACAGATATTGCATGTACCTTGATAAATATCTCCCTGTCAGGCAGGGAGGAAGTGATAATAGAAAGGGAACCGTGGTTTACTAAACAATTTGCATCTGTTAAGCGGAAGGAGGAGGCTTATGTGATGTTGAGACAAGATGGTTTAGATAAGGCAATGAAGAGTTACAGGTTGGCTAGTAAGGATTTAAAGAGAGAGTTAAGAAGAGCAAGGACAGGACATGAGCAGTCTTTAGCAAGTACAATAAAGGAGAGCCATAAAGCTTTCTAGAGGTATGTGAGGAATAAAAGGATGACTAGGGTAGGAATAGGGTCAATCAAAGACAGAAGTGTCTGGACACTGGAGATTGGAGAGGTGCTAAACGAATATTTTTCATCTGTTTTCACTCAGGAAATGGAAAATATTACATAGGAGAAGAATGAAATATGGGATATTAGACTAGAAAGGATCGAGGTTAGTAACGAGGAGGTATTATCAATTCTGGAAGGAGTGAGTCCCCTGGCCCAGATGGGATTTATCTGAGGATTCTCTGGGAAGCTAGGGAGGAGATGCTGGAGCCTTTGACCTTGATCTTTGGGTTGTTATTGTCTGCAGGTTTAGTACCAGAGGACTGGAGGATTGCAATTTTGTGCCCTTGTTCAAGAAGGGGAGAAGAGATGACCTAGGTAATTATAGACCAGGGAACCTTATGTCTGTTGTTGGAAAAGTTTTGGAAAGGATTATAAGAGAGAGGATTTATAACTATCTAGCAAGCAACAATTTGATTTCAGATAGTCAGCATGGTTTCGTCAAGGGCAGGTCGTGTCTCACAAACCTCATTGAGTTTTTTTGAGAAGGTGACCAAGCATGTGGATGAGGGTAGGGCAGTTGATGTGGTGTATGTGGACTTCAGTAAAGCCTTTGATAAGGTTCTACATAGTAGGCTTTTGGACAAAATGCAGAGGCATGAGATTGAGGGTGCTTTAGCAGTTTGGATTTGAAACTGGCTTTCTGTAAAAAGGCAGCAAGTGGTGATTGATGGAAAATATTCAGCTTGGAGTCTGGTTACTAGTGGTGTACCACAAGAATCTGTTTTGGGATCACTGCTGTTTGTCATTTTTATAAATGACTTGGACGCAGGCATAGGTGGATGGGTTAGTAAGTTTGCAGATGACACTAAAGTCAATGGAGTAGTAGACACTATGGAAGAATGTTGCATGGGGTCTTAGATAAACTGCAGAATTGTGCTGAGAGGTGGCAAATGGAGTTCAATGCAGATAAATGTGAAGTGATTCACTTGGGAAGAATAACAAGAAGGCAGAATACGTGGTCAATGGAAAGATTCTTGGTAGTGTGGATGTGCAGAGGGATCTTGGAGTCCATGTACATAGATCCCTGAAAGTTACCACCCAGGTTGATAGTGCTGTTAAGAAGGCACACGGTGTGTTTGGTTTTATTGGCAGAGGGATTGAGTTGCAGAGTTGTAATGTCCTGCTGCAACTAAACAAAACCCTAGTGTGGCTGCACTTGGAATATTGTGTACAGTTCTGATCGCCCCATTACAGAAAGGATGTTGAAGTATTGGAAAAGGTGCAGAGGAGATTTACCAGGATGTTGTCTGGTCTGGAGGGAAGATCTTATGAGGAAAGGCTGAGGCGCTTGGGTCTGTTCTCATTGGAAAGAAGACGACTAAGAGGGGATTTGATAGAGACATCAGAGGATTAGATAGAGTAGGCAGTGAAAGTCTTTTTCCTCGGATGATGACATCAGCTTGTACGAGGGAGCATAGCTACAAATTAAGGAGTGATTGATTTAAGACAGATGTCTGAGGCAGGTTCTTTAGTCTGAGTGGTAAGGGTGTAAAATGCCCTGCCTGCCAGTGTGGTTAACTCAGCCACATTGGGGGCATTTAAACAATCCTTGGATAAGCACATGGATGATGATGGGACAGTGTAGGGGGATGGCCTTAGGTTAGTTCACAGGTCTGCACAACATCAAGGGTCTGTTCTGCGCTGTATTGTTCTATGTTCTAAGTGTCCACGTTAGGAGAAAGCCAATATGGTGCATTGAAAATTGTGCATTTTAATAGAAAAGAAGAAATTTGTTTTAAAATCCGAACAAGGTTTTGGTTAAATGATTGTAAAATCCTCATTCTGAAATTCCTTAATTTTTTTTTGCATTTTTTTGGTTCTTTCCTTATTGCTTTCACCTGTGATTTGAACTATTTCACTGATGTTATTCAAAGATTTTATAATTATAACATCTTTTATCTTTGTGTGTCAGAATGGATGTGTTGTTTTGGTGTTACCTGCCAGATGTTTTTATTCTCAAGCTTCTCTTTATTTTATCACATCGTTTTTACCAAATGATGTAAGGAAGAAATTGTAACAGGCATATATATCTCCCTTCTACACGATGTTTTAATATATAATGTTTTAAAGTAAAAATGAAGGAACAAACCTGGTTTCTGGCTGACTTAATGATATTGTCCTTGTTACTATTGACAAACTCCATGGTATTGCCTGCTTTTTGTTTTGAATTTACAAGTCTGACCATTTGTACATTATATAGTAGCATTCTATCTAATTACAAAATACTTTGGAAATTGGATATCTGAAATAAATCTGTTGGAAACTTCCAAGCCCTGCAGAGAAAGTGTCAGGTTGATAACTCAATTCTGAACTCGTGATCCTAAAACATTGATACTCTTCTGCAGATGCTGCAAGGCCTGCTTAAATATTTCCAGCTTTTTCTGTTTTTATTTCAGAATTGCATGGAGTGCTTGAGAAACATATGCACATCTGTAGTTGGAACAAAGTATCATATTCTATATGAAAAAAGGCAGTGTGTGGTCTATAACTAAATCCATATGTATCCTAAGCAAGCCCTGAACAAACTTGTAGAAAAAGATTTTAAAACATTTATGGCATCCTGATATAAATGTTATTTCCAATAATAAAGTCAAATACTAACAAAAACCGAGGTCTTTCTAATAATATAAATAATATACAGGTTGTTAGCTATGACACACATTTTGCTAACACAATTGGCGAATTGAGGACACTATCTAAAGTGCAGACTTTTAAAGTATGTGTTGGCTGTAACGTGATTAGATCGCTGATACTTTACTTGCTGTTTCTAAAATGTTGTTTTTCTGGAACATAGGATTGCATAAGAACGCAACCATTGTGTTACAGAAGAACTACCTGTATCTACCAGCATTTCCATTTAAAAGTATATTTCACTTTTTGACTTAGAAGCGACTGACCTCTGTAGTTGCATGCTTTGGCCTCTGAGTGGCACCATGGTTTCATCACAAATTGTTTTGTGGAAAATATTTCTAATTGCAATTTTGTCCATGGAGAATGAAATTCTACATATCTCAATTAAGAATTTAACAAATCATGGAAAATTGTCTTTCATTACTTTAAATTTATTCAGTATATTGTCATATAAGCCTTTCAGTAAAGCTTTTCATTAGACTTGGAATTGTCAGTGATTCCTGTCATTATCGTGTGAAACTGTCATCACGTTCTGATCCTTGCACGTGCAAAGTTAAACCAAAATCCAGAAGTTGGCAGTAAGCAATTTTTTGTTCCTCCAGATGGTACATTGTTAAAGTTCCTGCAGATAGCAGGCAATCTTTCAGAAATCATTAAATCAATGAGCAGGGTTCCCTCTAAGCTGCATGCTGTGCAGCTACTCAGAGATTCCACATACACTGCACATGCCGACTCAAAGGCATTACTTCTGGAAACCACTTTGCGTATGGACCTTGGAGGTCTATATAGTGGAAAAATAATTGAGAGAACGAACTGATGAGAACTTACCATTTTGTATTGTACTGATATTAAATTCCTCATAATTTATTAAGAAAGCCAAACTTTAACTGACTTTATAATAGTAAGCTAATTTTTTGTCTGCATCAAACCAATTTCTCATCGATCTCCTCTTAACCTTCTCTTAAATTTATTCCCTTTGTTTGTTGACCCCTTTATTAATGGAAAATGCTTTCCTTTCCCCACCTATCTATGCTGCTCTGTCTTATACAGTACAGTCAGGTACCTGCTTAACCATTGCCACTTCAAGAAAACCTATCCAACTTTTTCTCATAGCTGCGACTCTCCTAGACAGCATCCTGGTAAAGCGTTTCTGCACCCTCTCATGCTGTCACATCTTTCCTGTAATGTGGTGACCAGAACTGCACACAGTTAGCTGGCCGAACCAATGTTTTGTACAGTTGCATGACCTCTCTCCTCTTGTATTCTGTGCCTCGGCTATTAAAGGCGAGTATCCCATCTACCACCTTAATCATTTTATCTCCTGCCCTGCTACCTTTAGAGATCTCTAGGTATGCACACCAATGTTCCTGTGATCTTTACTTTTCAGAGTCCTACAATTCATAGTGTAACTCTTGCTTTGTTAGCCCTTTTTAAGTGCATTACCTCACACTTTACCGAACTCCATTTGACAATTCTTTGATCAGCCAGTCTGTCAATCGCCTCCTGCAGTTTACAGCTATTGTCTTCACTGTTTACCACCCTTCCAATCTGTGTCATCCATGGACTTATTAATCACATCCCCACTTGTTCATTAATGTACACCACAAACAGCAAAGGTCCCAGCACCAATCCCTGTGGGTCAGTTATTGAGCTGGAATGTGCACCTGGAAAGTCTGCTTCAGAAATCATTGCAAATTTTGTTATTTAACTGTAAATAATCACAAATGAAAGTACCACGAAATGATGCAGAATGTAGGATTTTAAGGTAACGATCCAAATTACCTTTGCATATCGTATTCCAATTAATCCTTTCTCTCTAGCCCATTTTACCAGAAGGCTGAATGCATTTGTTCTTGCCTCCCAAACTGCAATGCTGCAGGAGGTTATCTTATATTCTATAAGTACTTCGAGGATTGTATACTGCACATCACATTATGTTTGATATTTATCTATGAACTGATTATGCAGCTAGTGCAATTTGACTGCCCCTTCAGCTATTTTCCATAAAGCCAGCCAGATTAAAAATCCTGATAGATTACTTCAGCTTCTGAAATTCAAACTGGCAATCACTTCTAAATTGAATTAGTTTTAGACATGTCGATACAATTTAACGTCAAACATAATCCTTTCCTTCAAATCTCCTATTGTACTCTTGACTCATCATCCGCATCCACCCATTCCAAGTCCTGCTCTGCAAATAATAGATACAAATCTGCTTTTGTTTTCGTTTTAATCCATTCCTAGAATGTGGATGTTGCTGGCTAGGCCAGTATTTATTGCCCATCTCTTGAAAAGGTGGTGAACGTCTTGAGCAGCTGCAGTCCATGTGTTGTAAGTAAACCCACAGTTCCATTAAGGAGGGGATTCAAGGATTTTGACCCAATGACACCGAAGCAATGGCATTTGTTTCCAAGTTAGGATAGAGTGTGGCTTGGAAGGGAACGTACTTGGTGGTGTTCCTAGGTATTTGCTTCCTTTGTCCTACTAACTGGTAAAGAGTCTGGAAGGGGCAGTCAAAGGAGTTTTGGTGAATTTCTCCAGTGAATCTTGTAGATGGTACACATTGCAGTTACTGAGCATCACTGGACGGAGTAGATGTTTATGGATATGCTGTTAATCAAGCAGGCTGCTTTCTCATGGATGGTGTCAAGCTTCTTGAATATTGTTGTTCTGGTGCAGTTCTGCTGTGGTGAGGGTCATTGTGTTCAGAGGTAACTCTGCAGATAATTGCTTTTGCTCCCTTTCCCTTATTTCCTGAATGGGATGTCTGCCTTACAACCCAAGATCACCAGCAGCTCTCCAATATGTAATGACAGTTCTCAATATTATCTTTTGATGTTGTATGTTGATATGTTACTTAATTCATGTAGAGGCTCATAACTGTGCTCAGTTGGACTTTCCTTCCATAAGTATTATGAGCAGTTTGTTGCATGCAGGAAGTATAGTATGCTATTGTTTTCATTTCCATTAGGAATGCACACACTTATATTTTGTAGCTTAGGTCCATATTGTGATGATGCTAGTGGCTTCTTAGATGGGATCTGTTAAGTTTGGGTAGACTAGGTATTTGGCGCTTTGTGGAAATGCTGCATGCTGCCTCCTTCAGCTGTTCAAGGCAAGCATAAACTTTTACTTGGCTCTTGATATTTCATAGTAACTTTTTTCAAATGTTAATCCACGTTATATAGTATACTATATAGTGAATTAAAAGATTGCCTGAGCAGCGGGTCGGGGGGAGACTCTTCTACACCAATCGAGTGCTCTAGAACCAGCTTGATTGAAATTATTTCTTGCAGGCTTGTTAAGAGTCTGGCACTGAATTAAAATTTCTATTACCCTTTTACTCTTAGTGAATTTAACAATTGTAACAAGGGAAAAAGTACTTTTTAATAATATGCAGCTACGGTTAATTTTGCTTCTATTCAGTTAGATGTTAGGTTGAACTTCGTGAAAGATTGTACACTAATATTTTTACACTTATTGTTTGTAACTTATGTGAACAGAATAAACTTCTAGTAGAACTTTATAAACCAATGAAGATTTTCCACTTGTTTCTTTCTAAGACTGCCATTAGTTTAAGCTGCAAATACACCCTTTTTGAACATTGTAAATGAGATGTTATTGTTTCAATTGTGTAGAATATTTTGTCCTATGAATGACAGCATCAGATTGCAAGCTTTTTTACAAAATAAATAAACTATCAGTAATTTTAGTAAGTCACTGTGGTGCAGTGTATCTCACAGCTGTGTTTAAAACAATCATAATTTCTCAAATTATAGTTTAATGCACAAGCTTCCCCTAAATGTCATTTACTTTTGGTTACATTCTTTCCTTTGCAGAGTTTTTTTTAAATTCAGGTTGAGTTCAGTTTTACAATCAACAGTTTGCTGCATCTCATGGCCTTAATTCACCTGTGTCACCACAGGTACAGGAGGAGGCCGTCCAGATTGTTCCAGACTTGCAAGTGGTGGTGCTTCAATGTGTCTTTTATCCTAGTCCTTCTGATTTTTAGAGGTCATGGGTTTGGAAGGTGCTGTTGAAGGAGTGTTGGTGAATTTCTGCAGTGCACCTTGTAGATAGTACTACTACCATTGTGCCTTGATAGTGAATGGAGTGAATCTTGAAGGTGATGTTGGGGTGCCAGTCAAGTGTGTTGATTTGGCCTGGATTGTGTTAATTTTTTTGAGGGTTGTTGGATTTGTACTCATTCAGGCAAGTGGAGAGTCTCCCATCATACCGCTGACTTGTGCTTTGTTGGTAGTGGACAGGCACTGGAGCGATGGGAGGTAAGTTATTCCTTGCAGAATTCTTTGCTTTAGAGCTGCTGTATTTATATGGCTGATCTGGTTCTTTTTCTAGTCGATAGTAACTCCAGAATGTTGACAGTGGAACATTCAGCAAGGATAAAGCCACTGAATATCAAGGGGTGATGGTTAAATTCTCTCTTGTTAGGGATGGTCATTGTCTGGCACTTACATGGCGTGAATCTTACTTGGTACTTACAGTCCAAGCAAGAATATTATTCATGATCATGCTGCATATGGACACTGATGCTTCACTAGCTCAGAGGAGGGGATAGACTTAGCTGGGGTGGAGCGAATTGGGTGGGGTTGAGGTCTACAGGTGATAATCAGTGATTTTTAATTGAAGTCCCCCATCCGGAGTACATTATGATTGCTTGCTGCCCTCAATGTTTGCTCCAAATGATGGAGGAGTACTGATTTTTCAGCCAAGTGAGGTGCATTAGTTGGTAAGCAGAAAATTTCAATTCCCATGGTTGACATTAAGGACAAAAGGGTAACCATGGAGAGGATAGGGCCCCTCAAAGATCAGCAAGACGGCCTTTGTGTGGAGCTGCAGAAAATGGGGGAGATACTAAACAAGTATTTTGCAACAATATTTACTGTGGAAAAGGACATGGAAGATATAGAATGTAGGGAAATAGATGGTGACATCTTGAAAAATGTCCATATTACAGAGGAGGAAGTGCTGGATGTCTTGAAATGCATAAAGGTGGATAAATCCCCAGGACCTGATCAGGTGTGTACCCTAGACCTCTGTGGGGAGCTAGAGAAGTGATTGCTGGCCTTTTGCTGAGATATTTGTATCGTCGATAGTCACAGGTGAGGTGTTGGAAGACTGGAGGTTGGCTAACGTGGTGGCCACTGTTTAAGAAAGGTGGTAAGGACAAGCCAGGGAACTATAGACCAGTGAGCTTGAAGTCGGTGGTGGGCAAATTGTTGGAGGGAATCCTGAGGGACAGGGTGTACATGTATTTGGAAAGGCAAGGACTGATTAGGGGTAGTCAACATGGCTTTGTGCGTGGGAAATCATGTCTCACAAACTTGATTGAAATTTTTGAAGAAGTAACAAAGAGAATTGATTAGGGCAGAGTGGTAGATGTGATCTATGTGAACTTCAGTAAGGTGTTTAACGAGGTTCCCCATAGGAGATTGGTTAGCAAGATTAGATCTCACGGAATACAGGCAGAACTAGCCATTTGGATACAGAACTGGGTCAAATGTAGAAGACAGAGGGTGGAGGGTTGTTTTTCAGACTAGAGGCCTATGACCAGTGGAGTGCCAGAAGGATCGGTGCTGGGTCCATTACTTTTCATCATTAATATAAATGATTTTGATGTGAGCGTAAGAGGTACAATTTGCAGATTACACCAAAATTGGAGGTGCAGTGGATACCAAAGAAGGTTACCTCAGATTATAACGGGATCTTGACCAGATAGGCCAATGGGCTGAGAAGTGGCAGATGGAGTTTAATTTAGATAAATGCGAGGTGCTGCATTTTGGGAAAGTAAACCTTAGCAGGACTTTTACATTTAATAGTAAGGTCCTAGGGAGTGTTGCTGAATGAGACCTTGGAGTGCAGGTTCATAGCTCCTTGAAAGTAGAGTTGCAGGTAGATAGGGTAGTGAAGGTTGGATTTGGTATTTTTTTAGATTACTTAGTGTGGAAACAGGCCCTTTTGCCCAGCAAGTCCACACCGACCCACCGAAGCGCAACCCACCCAGACCCATTTCCCTACATTTACCCCTTCACCTAACACTACAGGCAATTTAGCATGGCCAATTCACCTAACCTGCACATTTTTGGATTGTGGGAGGAAACCGGAGCATCATTCCTGAAGAAGGGCTTATGCCCGAAACGTCGATTCTCCTGTTCCTTGGATGCTGCCTGACCTGCGCTTTTCCAGCAACACATTTACAGCATTTATCGTAAAGTACAATTTAATGAGAATGACCATGTGCAACTGTTGCTTGATTGTCTGTGAGACTGCTCTCGCAATTTTGACACAAGTCTCAAACGTTTAACAAGACGACTTCACAGCGTCAACAGGGCGATTTTTACTGTTATTGATTTTGATGCCCAGGCCATGTCTTGTTGACTGTCCGGTTTCATTTCTTTCTTTAGACTTCATATCAGTTTTGATAAAGCTGAGTCGTTTGCTGGGTTTTTAGTGCAGTTGAATGCTAAACACATTGCTGTGGGTCTGGAATTGAATATAGGAGTTCAAGGTAAAAATAACAGATCTCCTTCCCTGAAGGACATTAGTAAATCACTAAATGCTGAATATGCAATGCCATATGTTAGCACATTGGATTATAGTGGGAGATACTTTAAGCCAAATTATGTTGTCTCTTGTCCAGAGTGCAAGTTCTGTATATATCAGGGGTCTTCAAATGGGCTTCTGCAGGAATATTTCAAGGGAGCATCCACAAATTAACCAGAGAATAAATCAACATATGAAATTTGCCTATGTCTTTATGAATTTTTAACTTCATGCTTGACCCCCATGGCCATTTGATTCATACAGAGTCCAGTAACTGAAATTTGCTTCTGATGTAAAGGCATGAATACTCAGTTGCAGCGTTTCATTGCACCTTATGCCCGAGCCTTGATATGGTAGTAATTGTCCTCACCTAGACCTTACTGTCGTGATACCTTATGCCACTGAAGCCTTGAAACAGTAGGTGGGCAGACACTAAGGTGAATCACTGGCCCGAGCAAATTATCCCCCTACTTCTCTGAGTAATCACTAATCCAGGATGAACCGTAACAGAAACAGGTAGCTGGAAAAGCTCAGCAGGTCTGGCAGAATTTGTGAAGAGAAATCAAAATTCACGTTTTTGGGTCCAGTGACCCTTCCTCAGAACTGATGGTTGCTAGGGAAATGTCGGTTTACATGCAGAAGATAGGGTGGGGTGAGGGGGTAGGAAGTAAATGATAGGTGGGAACAGAGCCCGAAGAGAGAGAAGAGCAATTGGACAGACAAAGGATTCGATAACAATCTGGCTAGGAGGGTGAATAGCTGTTCTTCCAGCTTGCACTCAGCTTTGCTGGAGCACTGCAGCAAGCCTGACAGATGTTGGCCGCGGGAACAGGATGGTGTGGTAACTTGGCAGGCAACTGGAAGTTTGCGGTCTTTTCTGTGAACAGAACGTAAGTATTCTCCAAAATGGTCACCCAGTGTACTCTTTGTTTCCACAATGTAGAGGAGACTATTGTAATTGTGAGCAGCGAATGCAGTAGACTAGATTGTGAAAAGTGCTGGTAAACTGCTTCATCTGGAAGGTATGTTTGGGTCCTTGGATACTGAGGGGGAAGGAGGTAAATAGGTAGGTGTTACACCTTTGGTAGATGTAGGGGAAGGTGCTTTGGGGGGGTGGGGTGAGGTGTTGGGACTGAAGGAAGAGTGGAAGAGGGAACGGTCCGTTAACAGTGGCATGGATGTGTGTTCGTTGAACATATCTCCACATCTTAACAGAATTGTTGATTTAGCAACAAACTTCCCATTAGCTAAGTAAAATAAAAGTAGTAATAAAGATATTTAATTATTTCAGTAATTTTTATATCAGAAAAAATGTGCATACTATGTAACATAGGATAGTTACTTGGGACAGGTAAAAGAGCTGAACATTCTGGATGACTCAATAACATCAACTGTGTGTGTCATTATTCCCCCACAATAATTGTCAGCTTTTATTGTATGTTTTATCAAATGAAAATCTTGAGCACCCTTTTGTTTAACTCTTTGACCAGTATCGGTGTCTTTCAGCCAAAGTAAATATAATAATTTAAAGAGTTATCATCTCCAATGGTAGTTTGGTGTATCAAATTAAAATAATCAAAAGGACACATTTTTAGCAAACCTATTTCTTCCTGAATATACTTTCATTTATATCGCACCTCGGTAATGCAGAAAAGAATGTTTCACAAATGGTCTCTGACTAGTACTTTTCGCCTAAATTCATGTTTGCTGTATACAACTAATTCATATACAGTTATGATCCTTTTAAGATTTCTGTGCACATGTGCATCTTAAAGGGAAATTTGGTTGAGCACAGTCTGTTCGTTGCTATACAGGATATGTTCTGGTTTGTTGCACTATCGCATAGTTCAGAGGAAACATTGCTGAGCAGGAAAGAGAATTTGTTGGCCTTCTCAAAACTTGTTAGGGTTTGTAGGTCTCGATTTAGAATTTCAAGAGTAGTGCTAAGGTGTGTGGAAGTCCTGCCAACAATGACTTGGCAAAACAAGGCTAAGTGCACAAGGTCAGCATTCAAAGTGTGTCACATTTTGGGAAAGAACACAGGGTTCCAAGAGAGTTCAGAGATATGGTGACACAGTCATGCAAAGCTTTGCAAATGAAAAGGATTTTATGTGTGCTGTCTTGAGAGAATGGTATGGCTTAATTTGGATGTGAATGAGATCTTGCAGCCTCCCATGAGACTTTACAGTTTAGCCAAGATGATATTTGAAAGGGTGGATAAAGATTGGTACTACAGTAATCAAATCTGGAGGTCACTAAATTGTAGGAGAGTGTTTTGGTAGTCTGGAATCGAGTTAAGGAGTGTAGTGTAAGTTAGTTTATTAACAATGACTTGCATGTGTTTAAAGTCAAGTTGAGATTATGTGGCTGGAGAGAGTGATGAAATCAATGTGATCAGATTAGGCTTTATGATTCTGTCCTAAAATATCAGTGTAATCTTAGAAACATGCTAAATTGGAGCAGGAATAAGCCATTCAGTCATTTGAACTGGTCTGCTATTAATCTGTTCAACTGCAAAATAAAAATGCTAATTCAAGCTAATGTACAAGGCAATCTGACAACAGCAAGCCTGTCAAAAGATTGGAATGTCATACCATTGCCCCCCTCCTCAGTCAAAGCAAAACACTCAGAGAAACAGTATAGTTTACCTCCTTCATCTTTATTCTGTGTACTGCAGGAAGAGAGAGCAATGGCCCATGTGCACAGAGACATAGAACATAGAACAATACAGCACAGAACAGGCCCTTCGGCCCACGATGTTGTGCCGAACTTCTAACCTAGATTAAGTACCCATCCATGTACCTATACAAATGCCGCTTAAAGGTCGCCAATGATCCCGACTCTACCACTCCCACGGGCAGCGCATTCCATGCCCCCACCACTCTCTGGGTAAAGAACCCAAATTGTAGCTATTTAAAACAGTGGCTTTATTAGCATCCGAAAGGGTAGCAGTTAAGCATCACGGTCACGTGGGGTTAACGGTAATACAGATCCGATGATTCAATCATTTCCTGGTACATGCTAAGCATGCAGATACACAGATGCTGAAATTCTTTTGCCTGGCAGGTAAATGACAATGTTAAATGTCATCACTGCTGAGCTTACCATGCTGGCTATAATCATTGGGTAAAGATCTAATGGCCCAGCATTCTAAAAAGTTAACCCTGTATTCCGCATTCTTATTTGTTCTTCCAAAATGGACAACCTCACACTTGGCAGGGTTGAACTCCATCTGCCACTCCGCAGCCCAGCTCTGCATCATATCTAAGTCCCTCTGCAGCCGACAACAGCCCTCCTCACTGTCCACAACTCCACCTATCTTCGTATCATCTGCAAATTTACTGACCCACCCTTCGACTCCCTCATCTAAGTCATTAATAAAAATTACAAACAGCAGAGGACCCAGAACTGATCCCTGCGGAACTCCACTTGTAACCTCAGTCTTCTCTGGAACAGCAGTTTCTCAATGAACTATACAGTCAGTTTACAGGGAGGCGCATCCAGATAAGGCAACATGTAATTGGGTGACCGTTACAATCAGCAAGTGTCAATAGCAAGACCAAGTCCTTTACTGTGATAGAATGAATGTCGTTAACCTTGTTAACTGGATTCATACAATGGATACTTTTCCCCTTGTTAGCTGACCTTGCATACTGAATGCTACCAATATTGTTAAATGGCTGTACATGACTGCTTTTCCACCTTGTTAACCCATTACCCTCGCCTCCAGCACCCCATTGTTAACTGCAAGTTCTTATCTGATCTGAGGCATGCTCAGCTGAACCTCTTGTTTCACAAAACTCAGAATTTAACTGTTTCCCTGCCTGCTTATAACCTATACACATTCTCAGGAAGAAGCAATATATTATCAACATGTATGTGCAAGGTGAAGCTGTATCTGCAAATGGTATCACTGAAGGGTAACATTGTAGCTAAAGAGGCAAATAAATCATTTGAGGAAATCTGGCAATGACTGATGTCATGGTGGGTGGGGGCACTGAGATTTGGCTGAGCAGCAGTTGAAGAGGATATTCTGGCAGTATTCAGCTCAATAGAACGAGAACTGTGTCTGGGGAGGGTGCCGGATGAGCGTGTCGGGGGAGGGTGCCGGATGAGCTGTGTCGAATGTTGTACAAGTGGTCAAAGTGGGGTAAAGATTCACAGTTACCAAGAACGTCATTCTTGCTGGCTGCTTCTAAAAGATAAGGAATTTCTTCACCCAGATAATGAACCTGTGGAATTCGCTACCACACAAGGCAGTCAAAGCCAAAACATTGTACAATTTGAAGAAAGAGCTGGATGTTGCACTTGGCGCTAAAGGAATCGAAGGGTATGGGTGGGGGGAGACTTGAAAGTCTGAATGGCGTGCTTCTGTTGCTATGTTTCTAAAAAAAATACTGAACTGGACAGGGAGATTCAAACAAAGATTTCCAAGAGTTAGCACTGGGTTGGGAGAGTGTAGTATAAGGACTGTTTGAGGAAAAATGGGGATTAAAAAAATTTCAATTTTGTTGGAGAGGATGGATAGTTTAAGGTTAACTTGATTTGAAGCTGTGTTATAACTGTTTCTAAAGATAGGTGGATGGTGCTTGAGGCAAGGAAGCCTTCAAATCAGAAGCGTAATATGTTGTTTAGAACATTGGAACAGAAATAGTCTGTTAAGCCCACTGATCCTGCTCTGCCATTCAATTATATAATGCTTGAACGTCTGCTTCAGTGCCACTTTCCCACGTTATATAGTATCCATGTCTTCCAGTATTATTGGTCTACATTACCCTATGAATTTGTGTCATGAACATGCTCTGATCGAAATTTTACAGCTCTTTGGACTAGAATTCCAAAGATTGAATGTGATAAATTGATGCTTGGGTAATAGTGATCGGATTGGTCTTGATCAGCATGGATTTGCACATGGGAATGTCTGATACACTTGAAGTTTTTTGATAATGTTACTAACAAAATTGATCAGGGGTGTCAAGAGATGTGTATTAGTTGGATTTTTAAAAGGATTTGGACAAGGTTCCCCACTGGAGGTTGGTTAGCACAGTTAATGCACAAGGGATAAAAGGCAATGAACTAAGGTTCACACAATGGTGGTGGGGGGGGGGGCGGGGAAGTAGGAATAAATGGATAATTCTTATGTTGGCAGGCTGTGACTTGTAGGATACTGCAAGGATCAGTATTTGGAGCTCCGCTGTTTACAATATATATCAATAATTTGGTTATCGGGACCAAATGTAGCATTTTGAAATTTGCAGATGATACAAAGTAAGGTAGAAATGTGTAACGTGAGAAACATGTAATGCAGCTTCAGGAGGATTTGTGTAGGCTGAATGGGTGGGCACAAATGTGGTAGATGGAATATAATGTAGAAAGATGTGAAGTTATCCATTTTAGTAGGAGAAACTTGTGCAGAGTATTTCTTAAATGTTAATATAGATTGGAAAGTGTGAATGTATAGAGTGACCTAGTTCATGATAAATCACTGAAAGCTAACATGCAGGTTCAGCAAGATGTTGAGAAGACTTATGAAAGGGTTATGCACTGACACAGTGGTTAGCACTGCTGCTGGGAACCTACTTTCATTTACAACCTTGGGCAACTGTGTGTGAGGAGTTTACATTCTCTCCATGTCTGAGTGGGTTAACTTGAGATGCTCCGGTTTCCTCCCACAATCTAAAGATGTGCGGCTTAAGTGGATTGACCATGCTAAAATAAAACTATCCAGTACTGTCCAGGGATATGCAGATTAGGTAGGTTAGCAATGGGGGTGTACGTGGGTAGGATGCTGTTTGGAGGATCAGTGCAGACTCGATAGGCCAGATGGTCTCTTTCTGCACCATACGAATTCTATGATTCTTTATGATGAGGTTTTGAGTACTGAAATAGTGAAATCTTGCTGCACTTGCTTAGAACATTGATCAGACCATACCGGGGATATTGTGTGCAGTTTTGGTCTCCTTAAATCAGTAAAGATAATATAACCATGGAGTGAGTACAATGAAGGCTCAGCAAATCTGTTCCAGGACGGCAGGACTGTGCTATTGGTAAGGAGGCCTGTATTCTATAGAGTTTCAAGGAATGAGAGGTGATCTAATTGAAACCTGCAACATCCTTAAAGGGATAGACCAGGTGAATGCAGGTAAAATGTATTCCCTAGGTGGAAATTCAAGGATAAGGCATAATTTAAAAATAAGGGAATGGCATTTAGGATTGAGATGAGAAAGTTTTGTTTTGAACTTGGAGCATTGTGAATCTTTGAAAATTTCTATCCCAAAGGGCTGCGGAAAGTCAGGCTTTGAGTATGTTGAAAGTAGAGACAGATTTTGGATTACCATAGAATAAACTGTTAGGGGGATCGTATGAATAAAAAGCATAGTGTTCGATGTTATTAACTGGTGGAGCATTCTCAATGGGTTCAGTGGCCTACTCCTGTTCCTATGTTCCTAGGTTCACTGCCCTCTGAAGAAATTACTCATCGCAGTCTTAAATGGCCTGCTGTTTATCTTGAGATTATGTCTCCTGCTTTTAGACGCACGAGCCAAGGAAAACATTTGATCTGCATTCAATCTGTTATATACTATAAGAGTTTGAAGTTTCAATGAGATCAGTTATCCTTCTTTGAAACACTACAGCATACCAACCCAGTTTCTTCATTCAGACCTCATAAGACAATCCTGTCATCCCAGGGTCTAATCTCGTGAACCTCTGTTGAACTCCCACTTTAACAAGTATATCCTTCTTCCAAAATGGAAACTGAAACTAGGCAATGAGAGACTTATAAATGTCGATGTGCAGAAGGATTTGCAGGTTCTTGCACTTTATAAATATTCATTCACAGGATGTGGCGTCATTGGCCGGGCCAGCATGTATTGTTCATTTCCAGTCACTCTTAAGACTGGGTAGTGAGCTGTGGTCAATTTGCTGTAGGCTAGATCCACAATGACACATGAAATTTAAAGTTCACATGCAAAAACAGCAAACGGTTTGATGAAAGGCAAATTGTCCATTAGACTTTATTGTGAGGTTAAAAAATATTGCTGCAATTGTAAAGAACTTTGGTATGACAGCATCTAGAGTACTGCTATGATTTTGCTATCTATCTGAAGAAGGATATATTTGTCTGAGTGGTTCAGCAAATATACTTTGTATTGATTTTTGTTCCTATCCCTGAGCTCTCGTCATTTTCTAGTGCTTTTATCTCTCTAGTTCAGCTTGCCTTGTGCAATCCATCTCCTAGTTCTGAAGCTTATTCAACTAAAACACTGACTACATAAGTTTCTTTCCCGTCCTCAGTGCTGCCTGATACAGTCAATGGTTTGTTCTCAATACTGTCCATATCTCTTTACAATCTGCCATCAGCCAACTCCGAAAATGTTGTCTTGGCTCCCTTCTGTTTTTGCAAACTACCATCTTATCGTCTCCCACTTCATTTTTTCCCTTCAAAGTCGTTTAATGTGTATCACCTCCAAATTGATGTCCATCTTTCCAATCAGATTTTGGGTTTCTGCCATGGGATTCAAACTGGCCTTACCAATGAGAGAATGGTGACCTATGTTACTGTGAAAAGCATTCTTGTCGTTTGCTTGTCCACTTGCCTACAGGATTTGATACAGTTGACCATGGCATCCTTTGCTTTGTCACCGTCATCCAACTGAATTAGGCCATGCACATCTGGTTCCGTTTTACCATCTTTATTTAACCTCTGCCACAGACAGAGCTTGAATGTTTTCTAGACACAGATATAGTTAAAGAAATCAAAAGGTTTGAGAAGAAAGCAGGAACAGGGTACTGATTTGGATGATCAGCTATGATCATATTAGATGGCAGAGCAGGAATGAAGGACTAAATAGCTTCTATTTTCTGTTTCCGTGACTGCAATGGTTTAAGGAGGCAACTTCATCACAACTTTCTGAAGGGCAGTGAGGAAGAGCAGTAAACCCAGCCAGTGATACACACTTCCCATGTCTCTGTGCAAAAAGTTAAGCTGTTGTTATTCCCTCAAGTTTGTCTTCTGTGAAAATCCGATGTTGTCTTTCTGGGAAGATGTTGGTCGGTGTTATGTACAACACCACGATTGCATGACCAGTTGTTTTCCAGTCCTATAGCATCTGACAAGGATGTCAATTTTAATTGGGACTTACTTTGCATCATCAAAATAACACATGTAACGTTAAAAGCCTGTTGTCTTTTGGTTGCGATACAAAACCAGTTATGACTGATTTTCTATTTGATGGGAACAGTTTGATGGTGTGACATGCAAATGTCAATATTCCCTGTGTATTATCCAAAGATGCAGTCTGTGGCATCTTGTTGCCTTACTGCTCTGTTCCATTTACTCAGCTGAATGCTTTGGATAATGGCCTTCAGACTGAGAATGTTTTGCAGCTGTTTACAATTATCAATTGTAGCTAGCAGTCATTCACAACAACTGGTAGTTATGATTTTGATTTGATTTATTGTTATCACGTGTATCATGATGCAGTGAAAATTAGTGCTTTGCTTTTTAAACAGGCATCAGGGTAGTAGAACAGAATGTAGAATGCAGTATTACAGCTGCAGAGTAAGAGAGATCAGAATTAACATTTGGGAGGTCTGTTCAGAAGTCTGATAACTGTGAGGAAGAAGCTGTTCTTGAATTTGTTCGTACATGTATTCACACTTCTGTATCTTCTGCGTGGTGGAAGAGAGTATAACCGGGGTGGGAGGGCTCTTGCATTCTAATGGTTGCTTTTCCAAGGTAACAGAAAGTATAGATGCAGTCAGTGGATGGAAGGCTTGTTTGCGTGATGAATTGGGTTGCATTCACGACTGTCTGTAGTTTCTTGCGCTCTTGGGAAGAGTAGTTCCCATTCCACGCTGTGATATACCCAGATAGGATGCTTTCTGTGGTGCATCTATAAAAATTGGTAAGAGTCCTTGTGGACATGCCGAATTTCCTTATTCGTCTTAGGACAGCATGATGGCCCAGTGGTTAGCACTGCTGCCTCACAGTGTCAGGGACCTGGGTTTGATGCCAGCCTCAGGTGGCTGCCTGTGGAGTTTGCATATTCTCTCCTTGTCTGTGTGGGTTTCCTCCGGGTGATCTGGTTTCTCCCACAGTTGAAAGATGTGCGGGTTAGCTGAAATGGCCATACTGAAATTGTCCAATTATTTAGGGATGTATAGGCCAGGTGGATTAATACTGATAAACATGAGACTATGGGATACGGAAAGGTCAGTGCGCACTCATTAGGTAAAATAGCCTCCTTCCACACTCGGGGTTTTATATTTGCTGAGGAAGTAGTGACATTGTGCCTTTATTGGTAATCACTACCAGGAACTTGATGGTCTTGACCATCTCCACCTCAGTACCATTGATACAGACAGGGATGTCCCCTCCACTCTGCTTCTTGATGTCAATGACCAGCTCCTTTGTTTTACTGACGGTGATGGAGAGATTATTGTCTTTACGCAATGCCGCTAAGCACTCAAATTTCTATCCTGTCTTCTATCTCGTTGTTTGAGGTGCTACCTACAGTAGTCGTGTCATCAGTCTTGTAAATGGAGTTGGTGCAGAATTTGTTCACATACTCGTGAGTGTATAAGGAATATAGTAGGGGGCTGATTATGCAGCCTTCTGGGACACCAGTGTTTAGTCACGAACACGACAGTGGAGGAAATGTCACCTATTCTCACTGATTGCGGTCTATGGGTCAAGAAGTCAAGCATCCAGTTACAGAGTGGGGAACAGAGGCCTAGGTCTCGGAGTTTAGAGATGCGCTAATTTGGAATTATGATGTTGAAGGCGGGGATGCTGTCAATAAGTAGGTGCCTGATGTGGGCATCCTTGTTATCCAGATGTTCCAATGTAGGTAGATCCAGGGAGATGGCATCTGCCTTTGGCCTGTCGTGCAGGTAGGTAAATTGCAAAGGATCAAGACAATAAAGTTGTCTACAGTTGATGCGAGTTGACAAGTGTGGTGCTGGAAATGTACAGCAGGTCAGGCAGCATCTGAGTAGCAGGAAAGTCGATGTTTCAGGCATAAGCCCTTCATCAGGAGTGTGGAGGGGGCAACCAGGGTACTGAGAGATAAATAGGAGGGTGGGGATGGGGACAGTCTCCGTTGCAGTTGATGTGAACCATGACCAACCTCTTGAAGCACTTTGCAATTATGGAGGTCAGAACCACGAGGTGGTATGAGGGATTTTGGTTACAGTATGTTTGGATCTTTTAACTCAAAGATTCTAGCTCTGTAGAGTTATACGCTTAAGATTATGCAAACAAATAAACAAATTCCATCATTTGAAGTCTTAATATTTCGGAAAAATGAGACACTGAATAGTGTCTGTTAATTATGATTATGTTGGCAATGTAGGAAATGATTCTGTTTTTCATAGTGAATGGTGTTTATTTACTTTTACGTGAGTAAACTGACAATTGTAATATATGGGAACACCATATGACAGCAGGCTATTTAGCCCAATCAGTCTATTAATGTTAACCTTCCATATGTGTAAATTATCTGACTGACTTCACTCACCCTGTCTGAATTCTAACATTAAACGAATTTTCCTAATGCCCTTTTCTAAAGTTTCAATACTGTACATGGGTTCATTTCACTGTTATTTCTGTTCACTATGTATATCAATAACTTCATTGAAAATGAGTTTGTTTTGCTCTTGATACCAAAGAGGACATATTAATTATTAGAGAACCATTGGCAGCTGAAAAACATTTATTAAGGTTCTTTATAGGCTCACTGTTACCTTGTTTTTTTTTCATTTCTGTGGCATCCCTTAGACCAAACCTGGAATTCTATTGGAGTTTTTTTAATATCCTTATCAACCGGGAAATACTGTTCTTAATTTCATGGAACCTGTAACCCAAATCTGATTTCTTAATTCAATTTAGCATATAATTACTGTTTTCTTTTTAAACTAAAATGCATTACCTCACAATGACACTATAGACTGCTCGTCACATGTAGTCTGTTCTGTTATCAATACCTGTGCAATTTCTTTGAATTACTAAATAGCAAGCAATGTTCTACTTTGTAATCGTCTGCAAATTTCAGAATCAATCCTTCTTGGTCTGTATCCAAATCACAATGTACATAATCAATACACACAGAACACTAGTGAAAATGTAGAATCCCTCTTGGAGAATATGTCTTAATTCCTAACTTTCATCCTTCAAACCAGTTAACAATCTGGTTTGCTCTGCCAGATCCCTTAACTTTCCCTAGTGATCTCCTATGTTAAATGCTTTTCTAAAGTCAATACATCCACTGTATTTCCAAAATTTATTCTTATAATAATTTTGAGGTTTATTAAGAACAACAAAGTCTTTGTAATACACGATGGCTGCTTCTAACTTTTCTCCCTAGCTGTATGTGCAGTATTCTTGTTGGGTAAAGGGAAATCCAGCTGTGGTACTTCCAGCATTTCAACAGCTGGTGTAGAAAGTAAGGATTATCTGTGATCTCTCGATCTTCTTACACGCCCAGTCAAATCCTTTGAAATTAGAACCACAGAGCAATTGTTACAAATTTAACACTTATTCTGTAGCCTTTCAGGGGCAAAAAGGATTTGTTTGATAATTGTAAATATCAGATTAAGTCAGCATGGTTTTGTGAAGGGCAGGTCGTGCCTCACAAACCTTGTTGAATTCTTTGAGAAGGCGACTAAGGAGGTGGACAAGGGGAAAGCAGTAGATGTGGTGTATATGGATTTTAGTAAGGCGTTTGATAAGGTTCCCCATGGTAGACTACTGCAAAAAATACGGAGGTATGGCATGGAGGGTGAGTTGGAGGTTTGGATTAGGGGTTGGCTGGCTGGAAGAAGACAGAGGATAGTAGTTGATGGCAAAGGTTCATCATGGAGTGCCGTCACTAGCGGTGTTCCACAAGGATCTGTTTTGGGACCATTGCTGTTTGTCATTTTTATAAATGACCTGGAAGAGGGGTTAGAAAGTTGGGTGAGCAAGTTTGCGGATGATACAAAAGTCGGAGGAGTTGTTGACAGTGAGGAAGCATGTGGCAGGTTACAGCAGGATATAGAGAAGCTGCAGAGCTGGGCAGAAAGGTGGCAAATGGAATTCAATGTAGCTAAGTGTGAGGTGATTCACTTTGGGAAGAATAACAAAAAGATGGGGTACTGGGCTAATGGTCGGATACTTGGTAGTGTGGATGAGCAGAGGGATCTTGGTGTCCATGTACACAGATCTCTGAAAGTTGCCACCCAGGTAAATAGTGCAGTGAAGAAGGCATATGGCGTACTGGCCTTTACTGGTAGAGGAATTGAGTTCCGGAGTACTGAGGTCATGATGCAGTTGCATAAGGTCAGCTATTACAAGGGGGCATAGCTTTAAATTAAGGGAGGGTAGGTATAGGACAGATGTTAGGGGTAGGTTCTTTACTCAACGAGTCGTGAGTTCATGGAATGCCCTGCCAGTAGCAGTGGTGGACTCTCCCTCATGGGTATTTAAGCGGGCATTGGATAGGCATATGGAGGATAGTGGGCTAGTGTAGGTTAGGTGGGCTTGGATCGGCGCAACATCGAGGGCCGAAGGGCCTGTACTGCGCTGTCTTCTTCTATGTTCTATGAACCAATCTTGTTTCATTCTGAAGTGGGACAATGAGAAATTGTCCAATCAGTACATGGATGTGAAGGAGAGTGCTTGGTGAAGCAGTTGTATATTGGTTGTAAATGGAAACATAATTAGAAGTATCATTACAAGAGCAATATTTCAACTGTTCCCACTGGAGCAGCGTTTATGTTTCATTATATTGCAGTGCATAAGAATACTTAGCTTGCAGGCGAGTCAGTGGACAGGCAGTGTAAAGTATATTGATAATATTGTGCACATAGCCTTATATGAGAACATTTATAAATTATATACTGTAATTTTACAAGTATATACACAAATGTTTCAAACATTTATAAATAGCATAAAAATGTTCAAATTGCACCCAGGTTTTATTGTTATCAGTATCTGTATATTTTTCTTTGGAAGTAGTTAACCTGTGAGGAGAAAGTGAGGTCTGCAGATGCTGGAGATCAGAGATGCAAATGTGTTGCTGGAAAAATGCAGCAGGTCAGGCAGCATCTAGGGAACAGGAGAATCGACGTTTCGGGCATTAGCCCTTCTTCAGGAAATCAGTTAACCTGTGTCCCGTTGCATTTTGCAGATGTTTTAGAGCCAACCTGGAACCATGTAACCACTGGTACTTCACAAGATGGATAGAAATAAGACTATTGACCCAAGTTTGCTCATTCGTTTTGAAAGAGCATATTGTCCTTTACTGAGGGGTTCTTGTCTGGACAGCTTGATAAGAAATATTTATATTGTAGTTCTGTACTTATTATAGACCTTATCCTATCCTTTATTGATTTTTTTTGACTCATCATAAATGTTTTGCTTCCGGCCTGGTGGAAAATCCATTTCATGATGGGCACTGTTCATGTCAATATCATTCTGATATTGACCATATCCTGTCTCCTCTGTTCAATATAAATATTTTATAATGTTATCATGATACATTCCTTTAATAAGAATTAAAGTCAGTTGTCAAAGTCCTATATGTTCCTAGTTTTTTTAACGCCATCAGTTTCTTGTGAAATGGTTAAGCTGCCATTGACATGAGTGCTTGATTTAGAATTAATGAATATTTTTTATAAATCAATTAGATTATAAACTGATTTAAATAATTTATTATTGCTCTAATGCTTAATTAGGTTATTGCATATCAGCAAATTTTCACTCAAATTAAAAATCAGTTATGTGAACTAATATGAAAATTAAAATAAGATTTTGCAATTAAAAATTAAATTTCAAATTGAAATAACTAAATTAAAAATTCATATTCTAACTAAAATTTTAATTAATGTAAAAAATTGTGTCAAAAGCAATCCTTTCACTTTGGGGCAAGGAAGGCAAAATATCAGTATAAAATATTTGAATTCCTGGTTTTTAATATGAAAACGGTCTACATTGGAGAATTTGCTGCTGTGATATTCTCAGTTCTAATATTTCATCAGTTCTTAGTCTCCCACTTCTGATGTTAACTGAATGCAGTAGTTACTTTTCTTAAGTCTGGCCACAAACTTAAATGCACTTAGCACACAACTGGCAAGACTAAATCAAGCTCTGTTGTTCTTCACTGTCTCAACCAAATCCCCTTAATACTTCATGACTACCATTGAAGGTAGAATAAACCTACAAAACTGTTTTGCCATAATGTAAGGACTTCTGAAACCTGTTTCTTGTATCGTCAGCTGCAAGGAACCTGTTAATTTAGACTGTTTCAAAGTATTGAGTACATGAGTTGGGAGGTCATGTGGCTGTACAGGACATTGGTTAGGCCACTTTTGGAATATTGCTTGCAATTCTGGTCTCCTTCCTATCGAAAGGATGTTGTGAAACTTGAAATGGTTCAGAAAAGATTTACAAGGATGTTGCCAGGGCTTGAGCTATAGGGAGAAGTTGAACAGGCTGGGGCTGTTTTCCCTGGAGCATCGGAGGCTGAGGGGTGACCTTATAGAGGTTTATAAAATCATGAGGGGTATGGATAGGATAAATGGACAAAGTCCTTCTTTTCCTGTGATGGGGGAATCCAGAATTAGAGGGCATAGGTTTAGGGTGAGGGGGGCAAGATATAAAAGAGACCTAAGGGACAATGTTTTCACACACAGAGTGGTACGTGTATGGAATGAGCTGCCAGAGGATGTGGTGGAGGCTAGTACAATTGCAGCATTTAAAAGGCATCTGGGTGGGTAAATGAATAGGAAGGGTTTGAAGGGATATAGGCCAAGTGCTGGCAAATGGGTCTTGATTGGGTTGGGATATCTGGTCGGCATGGACGAATTGGACAGAAGGGTCTGTTGCCATGCTGTCCATCTCTATGACTCTCTGGCTAATGCCATTTGTGCTGCCTCTGGTGTTACCTGTCTTCTATTACTGTCCGAAGTTTTCCATATGCCCATTTTTACTTTAACCCTGTCACTTTTGGTCTCACCATCCAAAAGCCCTTTGAATATTAGTTGTTTTGTACAATTTAACCGCACTGCATTTCCACTCAGTTCTTAATCGTTCAGTTATCTTGTGATCCACGTGCTTACCAAAATTGTTATTTTTACCTTAGCACCCATCCTGCTCAGCTTCAAATTCCACAACCATTTTTCACAAAACACCTTTCCTCGTCGCTTCACTGAACTTGAAAAGATCATCCATATACAGTCTTTCTCAACATCTCATCATTACCATCCTTTACCTATCCAAGGTTCTTCACTTCCTTCTTGAAGCTCCAGTTCACCTCACATTTGTTTAAGTAATTGTTGGTGACTTACCTTTATTCCTTCCAATTAACCAGAATCTCACTTTCCCTCTAAAATTCACATGAGTTAATGGTTTGAGCTGGAAGTCTGGATGGGGAATTGTGATGCCAGATCTAGCACTTATTGCATCAGCACTTCATGGCTGGATACAAGCGTAAATCCTGGAAATGTGCAGTCTGGTCATATTGTGGAACAAGGACTTAAGTTTATATTTCACATTATAACATTTTGCCACACTGGAGGAATATTAGAGATGAATAGGTTAGAAGAAGGATCTAAGCCAGTGCAAAAAGAAGCAAAGCTGATGCAATAATAGGATGTACTTAAGTAAACGAAAGAGTTGTAACAGCATGACAGAATAAAGCAAAAAGAAACAAAAGATGCATATGAGATCAAGAGGATGTGTAAACACAGAAAAGTGGAACATGGTTGAATTATAAAAATGTAACAATGTGGAGAAAGGCTCATAGAAGAGCAGGCAAGTGATAATTCAGTTATTTTCCAGCATTTTTTGTTGTTCAGATTTCCAACAGCTTTGATATTTTGTCTTTTGACCACTATTAAAACCTTATTAACTGTTAAAAATTTGACCATGTTGCTTGTGTTGGACTAACATAACCCACAGTTCAATGTGGTGTTGCATTTATCTCATTCCACTCATCAAATCTTCCTCTTTGAAGGGAACAATACTTGGCAGCTTGTTTTGAAGTGATTTGCTCAATTGTAATGGTTGTAATGCTGCTATTCCAAATTTAACCATCTCTGAGTAGCAAAATCAGTTCCGTTTTAATTTTGATGTAGCACTAAACAAGACAAATAATGGTAGCTCTTAAAACACAAATTGAGTTTGCAGTCAGCAGTAAAGCACTTTGTTCAACTTCTTGCAGTTATTTTGAAGTAACTAAATGATTTATTAAAAAAAGACACATTGCTTACACACTGATCTAGTTTGGCATTGGAGCATAAAATGGATGTCTTGAAATGCAATCTTTATCTAAAATAGTTTGTTGAGATGGAACCAACTGCAGGGAGCATGCTAAGCAGAGATTCTCAAACTGAACTGTGATGTGAAGTCTATATTATTTGTTTCACCTGTATTAGATTCCAAATCTTAATATGAACAAATGAAGTTTAATCATTATTTTCCTAATCCATAATCTGCAAATCAGTCATGTTTGATCTTTTGTTAGTTCTTTTAACTCCACATGATAATGGAGTTAACCATCTGGGCAAAGGAACTGAGGGCATTGTCATTAAATTTTCAGATTACGCAAAGATAGGTAGAGGGATAGGTAGGAATGGGGAAGCTGCAGAAGGACTTGGACAGGCTAGGAGAGTGGGCAAAGAAGTGGCAAATGGAATACAATATGGGATACTTTAAGGTTATACACTTTGGTAGGAAGAATAGAGGCGTAGACCATATTCTAAACTGGGAAAGGCTTTAGAAATTTAAGCACAAAGAGATTTCACAGTCCTAGTTCAGAATTCTCTTAAGGTTAGTATGCAGGTCAATTGGCAGAAGATATGTTAGCATTCATTTCAAAAGGGCTATAATACAAAAGTAGAAATGTACTGCTGAGGATCTAAAATGTTATAGTCAGTCCACATTTGGAGCATTGTGAGGTGCTTTGGTTTTGTATCTAAGGAAGGCGTTAGAGAGGGTCCAAAGGAGTTTCACAAGACTGATCCTAGAATTGAAAGGCTTGTCATATGAGGAGCAGTTGAGGACTCTGGGCCATACTCGAAATTTAGAAGGTTGAGGGAGGTATCTGATTGAAACTTACAGAATACTGAGAGGCCTGAATGAAGTGAATGTGAGAAGGTGTTTCCAGCAGCCAGACAGACTAAGACCTGAGTGCATAGCCTCAGAATGAAGGCATAATTCTTTTGAATTGAGATGAGAAGTTTCTTCAGCCAATGAGTGGTTATAATTTACAGAACTCAATGCCCTAAGGACTGTGGAGGCCAAGCCATTGAATATTAGTAAAACTGGTTCTTGATTGGGAAGGAATGGAGGGTTACAGGAAAAAGGTAGGAGCATGTTGAGAAACATATCTGGCACGCTTCAATGGCGATCAGACATGAATGGTTCAATTCTGCCCCAGTGTCTAATGGCCATATGCATTTATGTTTGAATGTTTATTGGGGAAAGTACAACTATGCATGCTGTTACTTGCTATCTTTTACTCTCGATTTGCTCTTTTCCTTTCTAGCGATTACCACAACAGATTGAAGAAAGAAATGAGAAAATGAAAGAAGAAATGCTAGGTAAATACTTATGCAAAAGTATAATATTGCTAGAAGTACAATGTTTCATTTTGACGCAATTGTATCCAATAGTTCTCTGTAATGTTAGGATTTTGGTAGAGATGAGTAATACTTATTTTTTTTGTTTGTAAGTTGGTAAATCCAGGTATTTACGAAAAGAATGAAGTCACAAGGTTGCAGACTAAGATGGCCAAGATGTGCAGACTAGGTGGATTAGCCCTGGGAAATACAGGACTACGAAAAGGTTGATACAAAAAAAAGGGCGGCACAGTGGCTCAGTGGTTAGCACTGCTGCCTCACAGCGTCAGGGACCCGGGTTCAATTCCCGCCTTGGACAACTGTCTGTGTGAAGTTTGCACATTCTCCCCGTGTCTGCGTGGGTTTCCTCCCACAGTCCAAAGATGTGCAATTTAACCATGCTAAATTGCCCGTAGTGTTAGGTGGATTAGTCAGGAGTAAATCTAGGGGAATGGGTCTGGGTGGGTCGCCATTTGGCAGGTCGCTCTTCAGAGGGTTGGTGTGGACTTGTTGGGCCCAAGGGCCTGTTTCCACAGTGTGGGGAATCTAATCTAATAGGACTACAGTGATAGGTAGAGGCGTGAGTCTGGGTGGGGTGGTCTCACGAGGGTTGGTGTTTGCTTGATGGACTGAATGGCCTGCTTCCACGTAGCAAGGATTCTATTATTCTATGAATAACTATACTGTCTTAGGTATTAACATTAGAATTAAAATTGCAATGAACACAATTACTTTATAAACCAAATTTCTTAACACGTATGCTTTTGCACCTATTTCGTCTCCGCCTCAAAACACAAATTAGATTCTTAGTCTCATCATTTCAAAGATTTGTCGAAGAGCTGAGGTTTCTTGGGCTTTCTGCTTACTTGAAACAAAGTTGGTCTTTCAAATCTTTGAGAGAAACAACCCAAAAATGTATATGTTTTGGGAGTTGTAATTTAGTAGTGTAATACACTTTATTTGCTTTTATTGCAACCATGTAAGGAGGAATGAACTGACTCACCTCTCTTCACCCTCTTTAGTTGGCATCAACAAATGTTTAAAATATACCTCTCTCTGATATAATATGTAGTTATCCAATGTTTGTTGACTGTTGCGATACCTGGATTGTGCATCTGTGATACGTAGATTATGACAACAATGCCTCTGCTGCAACCTCAAAAATTTAATGGGAAAACTATCAAAGGCTGCTGTCCTTTTTAAACTCCGCTCCACAAGCATTGAAGCAAAACTCAGGCAAAATCAATGACTATAGAAGGTACTGAATCTGGGAAGTTAGAAATTATCCCTCCTCCACCTCCCTCAAAAAAGGTCCCATTTTCACACCTATCAAGTGGCCAGTATTCTAGGAGAGGACTTGAATCATCTTATTTGAATACCTGGGACTGTAGTGACCTGACATGATTTGAAAGAGGAAGATCTCTATCTTAAAATGGCCTCAGCAATCACATGATCACAGGTTAGCCAGGTCATGAAAGCAAAGGTAAAGTTGGGCATTGGTTAGCTCAGTTGGCTGAACAGTTGATTTGATGTAACTGTTGAGTGATGCCAATAATGTGGGTTTCGTTCCCACACCAGCTGAGGTTACTTTCTCAATCTCTCCACGTACCTGAGCCGTGGTTACTCTCTGGTTAAACCATCGCCTGTTGTCTCTCCCTAATGAGGGATCAAAAACAATATTTTCTAGAGTGAAAAAAGAGCAATTTTATTATCTGTTAACCCCAAGAAGAAAGCTGAAGACATGAAGGCAAGCTTACACACAGCTATCTAATTAAAAGGGATAATGTTCAGTACAAAAGGAAGATAGAGTCATACAGATGTACAGCACGGAAACAGACCCTTTGGTCCAACTCAACCACGCCGACCAGATATCCCAACACAATCTAGGCCCACCTGCCAGCACCTGGCCCATATCCCTCCAAACCCTTCTTATTCATGTACCCACCCAGATGCCTTTTAAATGTTGCAATTGTACTAGCCTCCACCACTTCCTCTGGCAGCTCATTCCATACAAGTACCACCCTCTGAGTGAAAATTTTGCCCCTTAGGTCTCTTTTATCTCTTTCCCCTCTCACTCTAAACCTATGCCTTCTAGTTCTGAACTCCCCTATCCCAGGGAAAAGACTTTGCCTATTTATCGTATCCATGCCCCTCATAATTTTATAAACCTCTATAAGGTCACCCTCAGCTCGGACGCTCCAGAGAAAACAGCCCTCGCCTATTCAACCTCTCCCTACAGATCAAATCCTCCAACCCAGGCAAAATCCTCGTAAATCTCTTCTGAACCCTTGCAAATTTCACAATATCTTTCCGATAGGAAAGAGACCAGAATTGCACGCAATATTCCACAGTGGCCTAACCGATGTCCTGTATAGCCACAACATGACCTCCCAACTCCTGTATTCAATACTCTGACCAATAATGGAAAACATCGCCTTCACTATCCTATCTACCTGCGACTCCACTTTAAGGAACTTTGAACCTGCACTCCCAAGATCGCTTTGCTCAGCGACACTCCATAGGACCTTACCATTAAGTGTGTAAGTTCTGCTAAGATTTGCTTTTCCACAATGCAGCACCTCACGTTTATCTAAATTAAACTCAATCTGCCACTTCTCAACCCATTGGCCCCTCTGATCAAGATCCTGTTGTAATCTGAGGTAACCTTCACTGTCCACTGCACCTCCAATTTTGGTGTCATCTGCAAACTTACTAATTATACCTCTTGTGCTCACATCCAAATCATTTATATAAATGACGAAAAGTAGTGGACCCAGCACTGATCCTTGTGGCACTCCACTGGTCACAAGCCTCCAGTCTGAAAAACAACCCTCCACCACCACCCTCTGTCTTCTACCTTTGAGCCAGTTCTGTATCCAAATGGCTAGTTCTCCCTGTATTTCATAAGATCTAACCTTGCTCACCAACATCCCATGGGGAACTTTGTCGAACACCTTACTGAAGTCCATATAGATCACATCTACTACTCTGCCCTCATTAATCCTCTTTGTTACTGCTTCAAAAAAACTCAATTTTGTGAGACATGATTTCCCACGCATAAAGCCTTGTTGACTATCTCTAATCAGTCCTTGTCTTTCCAAATACATGTAATCCTGTCCCTCAGGATTCCCTCCAACAACTTGCCCACCACCGACATCAGGCTCACTGGTCTATAGTTCCTTGGCTCGTCCTTACCACCTTTTCTTAAACAGTGGCACCACGTTAGCCAACCTTCAGTCTTCCGACACCTCACCTGTGACTATTGATGATACAAATATCTCAGTAAGAGACCCAGCAATCACTTCCCTAGCTTCCCACAGAGTTCTAGGGTACACCTGATCAGGTCCTGGGAATGTATCCACTTTTATGTGTTTCAAGACATCCAGCACTTCCTCCTCTGTAATATGGACATTTTTCAAGATGTCACCATCTATTTCCCTACATTCTATATCTTCCATGTCCTTTTCCACAGTAAATACTGATGCAAAATAATCATTTAGTATCTGCCCCAACTCCAGTGGCTCTACACAAAGGCCGTCTTGCTGATCTTTGAGTGGCCCTATTCTCTCCCTAGTTATCCTTTTGTCTTTAATATATTTGTAAAAATCCTTTAGATTCTTCTTAACTCTATTTGCCAAAGCTATCTCCTGTCCCCTTTTTGCCCTCCTGATTTCCCTCTTAAGTATACTCCTACTGCCTCTATATTCCTTTTAAGGATTCATTTGATCTCTTCTGTCTATACCTGACATAAGCTTCCTTCTTTTTCTTAACCAAACTCTCAATTTCTTTAGTCATTCAGCATTCCCTATACCTACCAGCCTTTCCTTTCACCCTAACAGGAATATATTTTCTCTGGAGTCTTGTTATCTCATTTCTGAAGGCTTCCCATTTTCCAGCCGTCCCTTTACCTGCGAACATCTGCACCCAATCAGCTTTTGAAAGCTCTTGCCTAATACCGTCAAAATTGGCCTTTCACGAATTTAGAACTTCAACTTTTAGATCTGGTCTATCCTTTTCCATCACTATTTCAAAACTAATAGAATTATGGTCACTGGCCCCAAAGTGCTCCCCCTCAGTCTCCTGCCCTGCCTTATTTCCCAAGAGTAGGTCAGGTTTTGCACCTTCTCTTGTAGGTACATCCACATATTGAAGTTTAAACTACTTATGGCATTCTTGGCATGTAAAGTTTTAACAAGGTCATTGTATTTTTATTGATATTTTGTATCTTAGAGCCAGCTATTATTTCATTTGTTCTTTAAGTTCACAGTGTCCTTAACCAGTTTTGTTACCAGGCATTTTTCCTTGAGTGGTCAAGTGATCGCTTTTTTTGTTTTAGTTACAGTTAAAAATCCTCTGTGCCAAAAACATTTCCTTGAAATTTCAGCTTGTCTTTTATATTCTGTTTTTGGGAATTATGTTCTTCTACACTTGATAAATGTGAGGTTCCATCTTCAATCTGTGGAAATTTGCATGATCAAAAATGCTGAGGCTTTTTACACATCAGACTGGGTTCTGTGCAGACCCTTTTGATAATTACTCATTTTGGTTCACATTGACTTTACCTTACTTTAAATAAAGACACAATAACCTTACCAGACCATAGGGATACACTCTCATTATAGAGATGACTAATGATTAGATTAGATTACTTTAGATTAGATTACTTAGTGTGGAAACAGGCAGTTTGGCCCAACAAGTCCACACCGACCCTCCGAAGAACAACCCACCCAAACCCATTCCCCTACATTTACCCCTTCACCTAACACTACAGGCAATTTAGCATGGCCAATTCACCTAACCTGCACGTTTTTTGGACTGTGGGAAGAAACCGGAGCATCCGGAGGAAACCCACGCAGACACAGAGAATGTGCAAACTCCACACAGCAGTTGCCTGAGGTGGGAATTGAACCCAGGTCTCTGGCACTGTGAGGCAGCAGTGCTAATCACTGTGCCACCGTGCCGCCCAAGCATCAGTTGAGGGGAGATGTTGAGAAAGAGATTTCGTCATGGCAGCCACAGCCAGTATGTGAATGGAACCCATTGTTGGCATCACTCAACAGTCACATCAAACCAGCCATCCAACTAACAGAGCTAACCAATGCCTGTCTTTGTTTATTGTACTGTGGCCTCATGACCTGGCCAAACTTGGCCAGGTGATTGTTGAGACTATTTTAAGACAGTGATTTTCTCTTTAAAACCTTTTCAGTCCACCAAAGGCTTGATTTGATTTTTTTGTTGTTGTCACATGTGCCTAAGTACAGTGAAAAGTTCTGATTTGCAAGCAGTACAGGCAGATCAAAGCAAACAAGGGTATACAGATCATCAGGTGCCTAGAGCAAGGCATACAAGGTTACAGCTGCACAGGAGGTGCACAAAGCAAGATCAGCATTAGATTAGATATTAGAATATCCTTTATATAGAATATTTTTTATTGTCCTATCTTAGAGAGGTCAATTCAGCAGTCTAATACCAGCAGGGGAAAAGCTGTTCTTGAACCTGTTGTGTGTGTTCAAGCTTCTGTATGTTCTGCCTGACAAGACATTGGAAAAGTGTATTACTGGGGTGGGAGAGGTCTTTGATGATGGCAGCCTTTCTGCAGCAACGAGAAGCGTAAGCGGAGTTCATGGATGGGAGGTTGGCTTCTGTGATGGTCTGCGCTGTGCATGCAATATTCTGTAGTTTCTTATGTTCCTAGGCAGACAGCTGCCCTATTGTTATGCAACCAGATAGAATGCTTTCTATGGTGCATCTGTAAAAGTTAGTCCTCATGGCCATACCGGACATGAACAATTCCCAGGTATTAAAACAAGACGGTGGAAGTCCTCCCCTCGAATGCTGTCCACTTGAGAGATAAGATCTGGTGGGGAGAGGCAATTTTTATACTTGCCAGATTCTGTCTCTTCTAACATAGTTGATTTTGCCTGAATACTTGTGGAACTGAGTTCAGAAAGGACAGTAGCCTTTGATAGTCCTCCCATTAAATCCAAATATTGTGGTGGAGGCATTGCTGATGGAGTTTTTCGAAGTATCACTAATGCACAGCCCAGGTCTCATGATAGTCAAGTATTGCAACAACAACTGCTGTGTGGATGGGGGCTGTAGTTGACTTGCTGTGGCAGTTTATGGAAGGCTGAATGTCGCAACAGTTCTGTATTAGATCTTTTCATCAATAGTGGACTTTTGAGAGAAGTAGCTGCAATAAATGTCCAACATATGTCTTCAGCATATATCGGGGGTGAAATATTTGGCTAACCAAGTGTGGGTTGATATGAAATTGTATGTAGATTGTGTCACTAAAGTGTTATTAACAAAGTAATCCTTTTCTATTTGAATCATTCAGAAGATTATTGGTAGATTTGATCTTGCATTTCACTTCCAGTTAGTGGCAGTAACAGCCGAAACTTGGAGTTATCTCATTTGCCAAACTCCTGGATGCTGGGGGAAGAACAAATTAATTAGAAAACTTATTCCAAAATTTTACAGAGAATGAAGGGTCTTGGTTGATATAATATTTAACAATTGCATGACCTTGACTGATAAATGATGTATTGCATCCACGAGTGTCATAGATGCTCTTAAGGCATAGTGATTGTGTCCTTGCCTCTGGACCAGGAGGCCTTGGTTCAAGCCCCACTTGCTTCATTGGTATGAAATAACATCTCTGAACAGGTTGATTAGAAAAAATAGGTTAAATATAAAGAAAATGTAGTGGATCCATCCATAAAGACATTGGTTTACTGGTTTAAAAAAAAGAAATTCATTTAACTGAAGGAAACGTCTGCTTGAGTGGAATATTGTTTTCCAATTAAAAACATTGTTATTCTTCCTGAAATATTTTCACTTTGCACAGATATTAAGAATATTATAGTTTCTGTTGTTCAGTTATGTGCACATAATATTGATGCAGACTTGTTGCATATTGAGGTGATATATATATATATATATATCACCTCAATATGCAACAAGTCTGCATCAATATTATGTGCACATAACTGAACAACAGAAACTATAATATTCTTAATATCTGTGCAAAGTGAAAATATTTCAGGAAGAATAACAATGTTTTTAATTGGAAAACAATATTCCACTCAAGCAGACGTTTCCTTCAGTTAAATGAATTTCTTTTTTTTAAACCAGTAAACCAATGTCTTTATGGATGGATCCACTACATTTTCTTTATATTTAACCTATTTTTTCTAATCAACCTGTTCAGAGATGTTATTTCATACCAATGAAGCAAGTGGGGCTTGAACCAAGGCCTCCTGGTCCAGAGGCAAGGACACAATCACTATGCCTTAAGAGCATCTATGACACTCGTGGATGCAATACATCATTTATCAGTCAAGGTCATGCAATTGTTAAATATTATATCAACCAAGACCCTTCATTCTTATATATATATATATAAGTCAAGATGATTTGTAGAAAATGTGAAACTGTGATCTCTTTTAGAACAGCAATAAAAACTTATTTGGTTTTCATGGTGTGAATAACAGGGATGGTTTTAGTTGCTTTACATCTATTCTGTACCAGTTTGGTTACCAGGGGAACGCCTGAGATTTTCTGCAGTGTTGGCTAAAATTATTTCTCTTTTTTTTTAAGCAGTAATTTTGCTATTATAAAATTTTCTCTTTCATTATGGGGGCAGATAATTTCATCAGATTAATTTGTACGTTTAATTTGTGCTTTCATTGTTTAAAAATATTGTACTGGTCGAAGTGAGAAAGTACATCAAAAAATTGGAGAAGTATTTTACTGACCAACAGTGTTAGAAAGAGAGATTGTCTTGAAGGGTCAGTTACAGAATCCAATTGGTTGGAATTAAGAAACAATAAATGGGTTATTATGCAACTTCATGTATGTTATATGCCCCTCAGAACAGTGTGAACTTGAAAAAGGAGTAGATTTTGTAATGATATCTGACAAATGTAGGACCTCAGAGTAATGATAATGGGAGCCTTCAACCACCCCAGTACTAAGTGGAAGCATTGATTGTGTTATGGGTGAATGAACCAATAGATTTCTGATGTATGTTCAGTAGACTTAATCTGTATGTTTCCAATCCATTGGAGAATGAAGTATAGCTTGAGCTAATCCTTGAGAAGTGGGGCAAGTGAAAGATGTCAGTGACTGAATAGTGGTCATAGTATTGGAGTGGCATGGTGGCACAGTGGTTAGCACTGCTGCTTCACAAAGCGAGGAGCCTCGGTTTGATTCCAGCCTTGGGTGACTGTATGAAGTTTGCATGTCGAAAAATGTGTAGGTTAGGTGGTGAACAATGGCCATGCTAAATTGCCCCTTATTGTTCAGGGATGCGCAGCTAGATGGTTTAACTATGGCAAATGTGGGGTTACAGGGTTGACCAGAATTGCTTTGCTGAGGAAGAAATTTAGCAAGTACAAAGCAGCAGCAAATTAGGGACAAATGGATGAAATCTAGGATTAAATGTACAGTAGAATTTATTGTCACACAAACTCAATGAGTATAGTTAAAAGTTTATACAACGCTAATTACAGTGTCGACTTAAGATACAAAAGTATCTAGGCACAGCTTCTTTAGTTACAAGATTTTAGACAATATAAAAGTAAAATGTCCAGCATCACAGAAAAACATTCAATATAGCAGACCACGCTGGCACTGGGCCCTGGCTTCACTCTGTGCCAGCGGCACACAATGCTGGGAGGCCACTGCAAGAGGCCGGATGGTCGCCATACCCCACCATGAGGCTGCTGCGGAAGGCCAGGAGTCTTCTCCAGAGGCTAGGAATTTTTGCTGGCCGAAGGCTGGGGTTTGTCGCTTACTGGAGGTCTCCAGAGGGTGGGAATTGAAGGGGAAGGAAAATCGCACCAGGAAGTAGAAAAAGCGAAGAGAAAGAAGCAGAGCGAGTGGATGAATTCCGGTTGGAGCATCTTACTCTATCACCATCTTGCAACATGGTAGCATGGATATAAAGTTGATTCATCAGTAGGATTGTGGTGAATGGTTGCTTTTCAGACCCACCAAGGGTGAAACGGAATAGTCGAGCTGGCTAAGTCAGATTGGCATGGATAAGATGGACCAAAGGGTCTGTTTCCATGCAGTATGACTCTGTGACTCTAAGTACAGAGGTGACAAAGGCATGTAGGTAAGATTTAGCAATAGATGTTGAATGAAATTGCCCATTTCTGTCCTATATATCCAATGTAATTCTATTTTAATGAACTGAAGCGGAGACAGTCACCAGCAAAAGTCTGATTCAGCCTTTGAAAGTTGTTAGAGGAATGTAGTCATTAAAGAATGGTGTTTATGGCGGTTCATTTCAGTATTTTTGAATATACATGATAACAGTGATTAACCACTACCATAGGCATGCTGTAAAATAATTATCCCTCACCTAACATTGATCAATATAATTTTGACCTAGCTCTCATTCTTTTACTGAAGAAATGTTTACATATTACAAACTAACAGATGGTAGTGAATGAATAAAAAATTATCTCGGTTTGTTGAGGGCTCAGATGATGATTGAATGCATTAATTTAATTGTGACTTTCTTTTGTTACCCAAACGATTTATAATTAGAGAGTCATAGAGATGTACATCCTCTATGGAAACAGCACAGAAACCGACTTTTCAGTCCAACAAGTCCATGCCACCCAGATATCCTAAATCACTCTCGTGCCATTTGGCCCAGATCCCTTACCTCTTCCTATTCATATAGCCATCCAGATGCCTTTTAAATGTTGTAATTGTATCATCCTCCTCCACTTCCTCTGGCAGCTCATTCCATACACACAATACCTTTTGTAGGTCAGTTTTAAATCCTCCCCCCGCCGCCACACCTTATGCCTATGCCCTCTCATTTTGGACTCCCCAGCCCTGGAGAAAGGATCTTGTCTATTCACCCTATCCATGCCCCTCATGATTTTATAAACCTCTCTAAGGTCACCTCTCAGTCTCCAATGCTCCAAAGAAAATAGCCACGGCCTATTCAGCCTCTCCCTATAGTTCAAGCTCTCCAACCCTGGCAACATCCTTGTAAATCGTTTCTGAACCCTTTCAATTTTTAACAATATTCTTCCTATAGCAAGGCAAATGGAATTGAATGCAGTATTCCAAAAATGGCCTAATATTGTGCACATGACCACCTAACTCCTGTACTCAATGCACTGACCAATGAAGGCAAGTGGACCAAATGCTGTCTTCACTACCCTGTCTACCTGCAACTCCATTTTGAAGGAACAGTGAACCTGCGGTCCAAGACCCTTTTGTTTGGCAGCACTCCCTAGGACCTTACCATTAAGTGTATAAGTCCTACCCTGATTGACCCTACCAACACCTTACTTGTAAGGGTTTCTATGCCAAGATAATAGAGATTTAGTTGATCAAGGGGCATCATCACTTAGCACAGCAAGTTAATTATTTTTTTAATAAATAAGTTGCAACATTAAATTCTCAGTAGCAGTCACAATGGTTAGAATGCTTTTAAGCCTATAATGTCCCCTCTATGAATGTTACATTTTTCAATTTTAACATTTAAATAGATGATTCAAAATTCTGTCGTTAACACACGCTGATGGATGTGCATGAAATAATTAATGACAGTGCAGAAGACTTTGAGCCTGTGAATTCTTTTTAAACAATCCACCTGAAATTGTTGATGACACTATATATTTTGACTAGAATTGTCCATCTGTGCCCACAAATCTGTTTTGTTCTCTGCTAACCATGTGGCAGTGTTGTAAATCACGGTTGCTAAAGTAATGCCTCCCCCACCTTTGAGTTTCCTTCTCAGGCTGACTGGTTGCATAGCCTTGCACTTTAATACAGTTTTCTCCACTGCACCTAACTGCAGGCCATGCATTTAGCCTCATAACCCTGTTATAATAGGATCTTATTGATTACTTCGGTAAGTTTAAGGTCACTTCAGTATCTGCACCATGTGATCCATTTGCATGTTGGACCACAGTTTGTAATGTGGCCAGCAGAGAGCCATAACATTACACTTGTGATTGAAAACAACTAAATTCAATAAATAAAGAAAAATAGTTTATTTGTTTGTAGATTTTTTCCTACTCAGCAAACTAAGGCACACCTCCAACATAATGAATTGTATCTTTGCTGTTGCACTGGAGAGAAACCACTATACTTTAAGACCACATCCAGTCAAGGAGTCAACTCTGAGTACATCGGAGAGAAAAATTATCTGGAGAAAGGATCATTTGGTATTGATGGTGGTGGGTTAGGTGGTTGAAAGGTGGAGGACAAACGAGAATAGAAATCTTTTATCTCTTGAGTTCAACCATTTTCTTCCACCTATTCACTCCTATGTAGTTGTTTCTGCCCTTATCACCACCTTTTAATTTGTTGCAGTATCTCTTCTCCAGCTGTTAGTATTTCACCTTTTAATGTCAATATAATTTGCTTGGGAGGCAATATGTCTTGTCTCATAGCTATGGTTTGAAATGAAGAAAATTGACAGGTCGTGTCCCTTTTATAGAACATGACTACTATATTATCTTGAATTCATAATGTACCTGTAGTCTGTTTGCTGCAATATAATTTTGCAGTTGGGCTATTTAACATACTGAATATTGAAATTGAGATGTTTTGATTAAGGGTTTATATGTTTCCAAAAAAAGACTTATCACTGATCTTGTACTTTTTAAAATTGTCTATACCCAAGTCCTTTTGATGTTAATTTGAGATATTGCCCTACCCTTTTTCTTTTTTATTGTAGGCAAGCTGAAAGATCTTGGCAACATGGTTCTGCGACCCTTTGGTCTGTCCACTGAAAACTTCCTGTTAAACAAGGATCCCAACTCTGGCTCATACTCCATCAACTTTGTGCAGAATCCAAATAACAATAATAGATAATGGCTTAATTTGGAAAACAGCTCAGTGCAAGGATATGCTGTAAAAAGAACAAAAAACATTTAGTTATATAACAAAGTATTGCTTTTCTGGGCATACAAGAAACTGGTCTGTTCCAACGTTTGCAATACAATAGCAAGCATTTGTTTACAATTAGAATCTGCACAAGTTTCAAGACACTCAGTTTGAGCTGCTTGTTGAATGTAAAAGCCAGCAGTGAAACCATATGTTTATTTTGTCATTACATCTGGATAAGTGTTAACCAAAGTGTGATATAGTGTTTACGAACAGAAATAATTCATTGGTTAAGTTGCCATGTTACCACTGGGTAAACGTTTTGTTTACCATGGCCATTTGAAATTTACAAAATGCTGAAGCTTGATATTTAGCTGTATACTGTTGATCATGCTGAATATATTAATGTTGCCCATTGCCTTATTTTCTGTAGTTTAAAAAAAAATAAAGTTTGAATATGATTCAGTATGATTCGGAGAACTTCCTGAAAATAAAAATATCAAAATTGTTCTTTTTTTTTCCATGAAACTGGTATTGTTCCAATATGCAATTGGAATTAACTTGGATCAGTTGGTCTTCACACAGCTTCACAAAGCTTAACCATCCAGATGGATTTTAAAAGGTTTTCTTTTTCATATTCATAATGCAGAAACAGGCTTTTCTACTGAGCAGATCCATTATTATTCTTAAACCTCTTCCAATTGTTTCTCATTTATTCACATCAAACAAAACCTTCTATTATATTTTCCCTCAATTGTTTATCTGGCTTCCTCTTAACTGTATCTCTACAATCTTCCTGAGTTGCTCTTGAGGTATTGAGTTCAACGTTCAAAGAGCTCCATGAGGAAAGAAGTTTCTTCTGAAGTCTGCATTGAAAGTATGAATGGCTACTTTATATTTCTGACTCCAAACACCCCCCACCCATTGCAGCTATTTCATTAGTTATGATTAATTAGATGACCAAAGTCATAATTAACTGTACTAAGTGCATGAGGTATGCATACTTTTTAAAGCTATTTCCCTAGTTAAATAGCAAGTATTGGCGATATCACAAGAAACCCTCTTGAAGATATTGAGTTCAGGTTTTTCTTTACATACACACCCACACACATTCTGACCTTAGTCATGGGTCTACCATGCAATACCTTATTAAATAACTTGTTGAGATCCAAGTATATTATGTCTACTACATTATCTATATCTTTTTTTACTTCAAAACTATTCATTCATTTTGATCAAACACATCTAATTTTGGAATCTGTACTTCATATTTTTGTTATTTTTCTGTTTCTACATGTTTTGCTACTGCATCTTTGAATAAAGATTCCTTTATCTTTCACCCCATTAATGTTAAATGAATTAATAGTTGTTGGTCTTATTCTATCTCTCCATGTTTACTGACAGCTCTGAACATTCCCTGTTCTCCCTGACATTTATTTGGACACCATTAGCTAAAATTTATCTCTTTTTAAGGTCGTTTTGCTTGTGACTATGAGTATGAATGTTCAAATCTATTGCATTCTGGAAAAACGGAAAGATTTCATTAAACTGAACTTTGTTAGAGCTTGTGACAGGCCAGTGGAATGAAGACCTTCGTTTGTTCAGCAGCATAATCGTTATTCATTCCTCAGTTTCTACAGGCATTAAGGGTGCCCACTGTCATCTAGATTGGGGAATTGTGTTTGTTGAGGACTCATATTTGACATTTCCTATTATCAGTGATTGTATCTTGAACTCTGGTAATTTTCTGCAAAATAGTAGGATGTCAAGCTCCACAATCTCTTTCTCCTTTCAGCCTCTTGACAACAGTTTGCCCCCATAACAAGGGGAAAAAAATCAACTTTTCCATTTCTCTTTTTTCTAAAAGTTTTAGTCCTCATGTAAACTCTATTATTGGAATAAAAAATTAGTAGAAGTTGTTTGAATTGCAAGAAAGTCACATTATTTCACTTGCAATGTCTGTGTTGTTTTCATTTGCATTAACTTGAGGCTTCCCTTGGCTGGTCTGATTTCTCTTGTTATGTGACTTTGAGTGCAATACTAGTTCACGTACACTTTTGTCCTTTCCAGCTCTTGACCTCTCTCATGTCTGCCATCATGCACTGTTGCATGATGTTGTAATGTATGAAAAAGAAATGTCAATGCAAGTGGAGGACCCATCATGTATTTAGATTTAGATTAGATTAGATTACAGTGTGGAAACAGGCCCTTCGGCCCAACAAGTCCACACCGCCCCGCCGAAGCGCAACCCACCCATACCCCTACATTTACCCCTTACCTAACACTACAGGTAATTTAGTATGGCCAATTCACCTGACCCTGCACATCTTTGGATGGTGGGAGGAAACCGGAGCACCCGGAGGAAACCCACGCAGACACGGGGAGAACGTGCAAACTCCACACAGTCAGTCGCCTGAGGCGGGAATTGAACCCGGGTCTCTGGCGCTGTGAGGCAGCAGTGCTAACCACTGTACCACCGTGCCGCCCACTGTACCACCGTGCCGCCCACAGTATTATTCACTCATATATTGGCAAGGTGCTATCGAGAGATCAGTGTTCTCCCACAAAACTGAAAGTAAAAGCAGAAATTGGTGTTGTGATATGTAGAGATTGCTTTCATTTTTTCCAAGTGGCAAAGCCTTGCTGCTTGTTACTAAAATCATAGAATCCTGCAGTGTGAAAGCAAGCCACGAGGCCCATCAAGTCCACACTGACCCTCCAAAAAGCATCCCACCCAAACTCACCTCCCTACCCAATCCCTGTTACCCAGCATTTCCCAGGGCTAATCTACCTAGTTTACACATCCCTGGATACTATGGGAAAATTTACACTGCCAATCCACCTAACCTGCACATCTTTGCACAGTGGGAGGAAACCCATGCAGTCGGGAAGAAAGTGCAAATTCCACATAGACATCTGCTTGAGGGTGGAATGGAGCCCGGGTCCCTGCTGCTGAGGCAGCAGTGCTATCCACTGAGCGACCATACTGCCCTCGAAGTGATTATAAAATTTGAGAAATGCATTAATCAGAAAGGTGATGTGTTCAAAGACGTTATAAATATTTGAGTTACATTTCAAAGCCACCATTTCTTTTAAGACTGGTTTGAAGAGAGAGCTTTTCGTATTTTTAAATTGCTTGTGTTTTAATGTAAAATTGCTATTAAATAGCTGTCGAGGTTGCCTTGCATTTTGTACATCTTTGGAATTGTGGAGAGGTAAAGTTAACAGTTGGCATGAAGCTATTAATAATATCAAGCAAATCCAGTGATACTTACTAATATACTGGGCCCAAGACCAATGAAGGAGAAGCAAGATCTCTTTCTGAAGATTTTTAGAATACTAATTATAGAATGCTATTTTGTCCAGAATAAAATAGTTCTGTTAATATCTGCTCTATTAGAATGTTACTTTAATTCTAACCATTAATGTAATATTGCAGTGTTTAAAACTAAAATGCTCACAACAGCATCCTTGGTAGTAAGATTGCAATAATGGTACATCATTAATGAAGAAAGGTTATATCACCTTTTGAGGGAGTAACACCTTCAAACAGCTAGGAGAAAGTGAGGACTGCAGATGCTGGAGTACCAGTGTTGAAAAATGTGCTGGAAAAACACAGCAGGCCAGGCAGCATCCGAGGAGCAGGAGAATCGACGTTTCGGGCATAAGCCCTTCTTCAGGAATCCTGAAGAAGGACTTATGCCTGAAATGTCGATTCTCCCGCTCCTTGGATGCTGCCTGGCCTGCTGTGTTTTTCCAGCACCACATTTTTCAACACCTTCAAACAGCTACAACAACATGCATGCAACATTACAAAATATCCTTGGATGCTTTATGGATGTTATTGAATGAATTTTGACATTGAGCCACATAAGGATGTCAGAACATATACTAAAAGTTTGGCCAAAGAAGGTAACTTTCAAGGAGCATCTTACAGGGGGAGAAAGAGGTAGAAAGTTGGGCTGTCTGAAGGCAATTCCATAGCTATGAGCCTTGGCAACTTGAGGCACAGCTGCTGCTAGTGGAACCTGACATGTTTTTGGATGATATTGCTGAGGGCCAGACGCAGATGAGACTCGAGGTAGCATTCCAGAAGCAAGAAAGGAGTACATTGCAGCTATTTCATTAGTTATGGTTAATTAGATGACTAAAATCATAATTATGCTACGTGCATGAGATATGCATACTTTGTAAAGCTATTTCCATAGTTAAATAGCAAGTATTGGCAATATCACAAGAAACCCACTTGAAGATACTGAGTTCAGATTTTTTAAATACAGGAAATTTGCAAGTAACTTATAAAAATGCTAGATTAATTAAAAATAACTTTTTGCTGAAGCTATTAATCTGAAATAAGAACAGGTTCCCCACAAAGCAAGAGGAGCATTTAGCAGAAACCAAGCACTAGAGGAAACTAACAGAGGAACTGCAATGGATACAGATAGCCAAGTACGTACACTAATGCACATTATAGCATTGACCTTTGTTCCTCTTTTTATTTTATTTTCATAAGAATACTCCAGTTTTCTGAAGAGATTGTATACTCTTGTCACTTTATGGAAGAACATTTTGCCACAATTTAGGGCGGCGTGGTGACTCAGTGGTTAGCATCGCTGCCTTACAGAGCCAGGGACCCAGGTTTGATTCCACCCTTGGACGACTGTCTCTGTGCCGTTTGCATGTTCTTGCCATGTCTGCGTGGGGTTCCTCCCGCAGTCCAAAAATGTGCAAATTAGGTAGATTGGCCATGCTAAATTACCCCGTAATGTCCAGCGATGTGTATGTTAGATGCATTAGCCATGAGAAATGCAAAGATACAGGGACAGTAGGGAGATGAGTCTGTTGGGATGCTCTTTGGAGAGTGGACTCACTGGGTCGAATAGCCTATTTCCACACTGTAGGGATTATGATTCTTTTGAGATTTTTGTTTAAATTATTTGTGGCATATAAATGTTCCTAGCAAAGCCAGCATTTATTGTACATCCTAATTGCTCTTGAAACATCATTCGGGTGTCTCCATTTTTAACATTGCTGTCTTTGAAGCTTGGAACACCCACAGTGCTGTTATGGAGGGAGTTCTAGAATTTTGACCCATCAACAGTGAAGAAACAAAAATACAGTTCTGAGCTAGAATGTTGTGTGGTATGGAGGGGAACTTGCATGTGGTGTGGTTCACATTCACCTGCCTTCTGGGTGCCGTAGCTCAGAGGTTTGGAAACTGCTGTTGAAGGAATCTTGGGAACTCCTTTACTGTTTTTGTAGATGGTGAGACACCTTTTGCTTGGTGCATGGAGGGAGTGAACATTTAAGGTGACGGGTTGCTGATATAATTGTTGCCTTGGAGTCATCCAGGTCTAAGCATAGAAAATGGTCTTGCTGCCCATTGAATCTGTGCCAGTCTAAAACAATCCTTCTTCCCACTTGTGAACCACTTGTAAGAAATAAAGGAGTGGCAGCGTAAGTTTAGAATGATCTGTATCTCTATAAATTGCAAGTTTATAGGCTTCAGCTGTTCCTAATGTGTAAAGTTTCTGATTGTGTAATGAAGTAGACTTGATTAAAAAACTTTAAGTGAAGAAACTCTTTGGGTCAGTGACTATAATGTAGAATTCACCCTACAGTTTGAGAGGGAAGAACTGGCCAGACTTGATTGAATGTGGAGACTAGCAGGGAAGACACTGGGGCAGCAACGACAGGAGAGTGTCCAGGGTAATTTGGGAGGCACAGCAGAAATTCATCACAAACAAGAAGAAACATACAAAGGGGAGGGCGAGGAAAACATGGCTGATAAGGGAAGTCAGGGACAGCATAAAGCCAAAAGAAACAGCATATAAAGCATTGATGATTAGTGGGAAGTTAAAGATGTGAAGCTTTTTTTTTAAAAAAAGGGGGAAATTAAAACAAAGAATGAGAGAAGGTGAAATATGAGGATAAGCTAGGTATTCATATAAAATGTTGCAAGAACTATAAGAGAGAGGCAAGAATGGATATTGGCCGACTGGAGAAGTAGAAATGGGGAAGAAAGAAATGGCAAAGAAAGTGAATAGGTAATTTTGCATCATTTTCACAGTGGAAGATACTGCAGCATTCCAGAATTTTGAGAGACTGGGTACAGGTGAGCATAGTGCCTATCACAGTGGAAAAGATGCTGGGGAACATGAAAGAGGATAAATCACCCAGACCAGTTGGGCCACACCCAGAGTTCTGAAGGAGATAGCTGCTGAGATTGTAGATACATTGCTGGTGATCTTTCATGAATCACTGGAGTCAGGGAAAATCCTAGAGGACTGGAAAATGGCAAATGTAACAAGTAATAACCGAGGAGGGAGGCAGAAGACAGGAAACTATAGGCCGGTTAGTTTGACCTCGGTCTTTGGTAAGACTTTAGACTCCATTGTTTAGAATAAGATTGTAGAGTACTTCAAAGTGCATTGTAAAATAGGATGGAGTTAGCAAGACTTCGTCTAGGTGAGGTTATGCCTGGCAATTTGTTTGCATTCCTTCAGGAGGTACTGACCAAGATATACAAAGGTGAGCCAGAGGACGTCATCTATTTGGATTTCTAGAAGATTTATGTCAAAGTTCCACAAAGGAGGCTGCTAAATAAGATAAGAGCCCATGGTGATCGTGGCAAGGTACTGACATGGATAGAGCATTGGCTGACTTGCAAGTGCTGAGAGTCTGGATTAAAAAGGTCCTTTTTTTTAGGATGGTGGGCATTGACTAGTGGACTTTTGCAGAGGTCAGTATTGGGACCACAACTAGTCATGTTAAACAACAATCTGGATGAAGGAACGGAGGGCATTGCTGCTAAATTTGCAGATGACACAAAGATAGTTGGAGGGAGTCGTAATTCAGGATTCTCTTAAGGTTAATATGCTGGTTCAGTTGACAAGAAAGCAAATGCAATGTTAGCAGTCATTTTGAGAGGGTTCAAATACAAAAGCAGAGATGTACTGCTGTGGCTGTACAAGGCTCTGGTCAGACCGCATTTGGAATATTGTGAGCAGTTTTGCACTTTGTATCTAAGGAAAGAGGCGCTTGTGTTGGAGGGAGTCCAGAGGAGGTTTACAAGAACGAGCCTGGAATAAAGGGCTTATCATATGGAGCAGTTGAGGTCTGTGCTCAATGGAGTTTAGAAGGATAGGGGTGGAGAGCTGACCGAAACTTGCAGAATACTGAGAGGCCTGGTTCGAGTGGCAATAAAGAAGATATTTCCATTAGTAGGAGGGACTAGGACCTGAGGGCACAGTCTCGGTGAAGGGACAGCCCTTTAGAAATGAGGACATTCTTCATCAAGAGGGTGGTTAATCTATGAATCTTATTGCTGCAGAAGGCTGTGGAGGCTAAATCATTGAGTATATTTAAGATAGTGATAGATAGGGTCTTAATTAGTAAGTGGATCGAGGATTATGAGGAGAAAGCAAGAGAATGGGGTTGAGAAACATATCACACATGATTGAATGGTGGAGCAGACCCGATGGGCCAAATGACCTAATTATATCTTTCATATACCTTCATATTATATCTTTTGGTCTTTATAGAATATTAAACAAGATTCTTAATCTAACTTTATGTTGGATCTAAATGTGTTCCATGTCATTTTAACTTTTCCATAATTAAGAACATTTTGTGATACTACTTGATTTCCAGACAGAATCTGTACAATGACTTGAGTGATATATATCATATTTTTCTTCATTGCTTCATGCTTGTATTTGTGGTTCAAAAGCCTAAACCAGTTTGACAATTGTGGCAGCTCTTGGATATTAGCAATTTCTTTGAAAAGTAATTTTCTAACATTCTCCTGTGCTCTCAAGTAATTTTCTAAAATGCTTTTAGATTTATAAGCTTGAGTTCAAGGCTTGGGTTTGTCTGATTCTCTAATGTTAACATCTAAAGAAGTGTCTTGAATTCTGTAAATCAATTAAATACCTCGTGTTTATTTCTGGTGGATGTTTTCTGTCTCTTGATTGGTCATTTGACTCTTGACACCTTGGTTCATTTCCTGTGCTAGTAGTCTCAACTTCTGCTCAATTCACTTAATTCCCTGTACACTTGTAGTTCTAAATCACCTTTTCAGTAATAATTTATTTCAATTAACTATTTTCTTTAATATTCTTAAAGACATTATTATATTAACAGATTTTTTTTTTGGATGGATATAATTTGTCATACTAGAATCTAGTGAATTCAAGAACTATGAAATGACTGATAACAGGACCATTCATCATGGGATCAACTCCATTTCATTCTGTTCTTGGTATGGCCAGGCGAGTATTTCAAATTAAGTTTGTTTATTCCCACTTCTGTCTATAAACTGGGTGTTTTTACGTTTGTGAAGTCCATTTTAAAAATGGCCCTTGCTGTGAACAGTTTGAATCAATAATATTCTTGACTTACTTTCAATCCAAGGTGGTCCTTGTGACTTCTAACTCGCATACACTTGCACATGCAAGAGAAGCAGGCAAGTTTTACAACCATAGATATTAAAATAAAGAATTTAGATATTCACATTCATTATTGTCTGTTAAACTTGCTTTACTAAATATGATCCCAGCTGGTGGTGTAACTGGACAAGTCAGATCCCAGACTGAAATCTAGCCATAGTCATAGAGATGTACAGCATGGAAACAGACCCTTTGGTCTAACTTGTTCATGCTGACCAGATATTCATCATTAATTTAGTCCTATTTGCCAGCATTTGGCCCATATCCCTTTAAACCCTTCCTATTCATTTCCCAATCCAGATGCTTTTTAAATGTTATAATTCTACCAATCTCCTCCACTTTTTCTGGTAAGTCATTCCCTACACGCAGCACCCTCTGCACGAAAATGTTGCCCCTTAGGTCCTTTTTAAATCTTTCCCCTCACCTTAAACGTACGGAATTTAGTTTGTGATCTGAGATCCAGTCTGTGCGACTATGGTCCACCACGTGTAAGTACGATCTGGAATCCAGTTTGTGAGATCAGATTTTTTAATTTAATAAGATGGTCTGTGCTGAAACACAATGTTACAGATTAGGTTTTATCAATAAAACCAAAGTTTATTACACAAGGAACTAAGCTTTTTTACAAAGTTAGTCAGTTCTCATATAATGCGATAGCTCTGTTCCCGTGCAACTCTGCATTTTAAGAAAATCACGTAATAGCAGCACCACTTAAAGTAATGAGGCTGGAATCACATAACCAATATAGGTAAGGAAAATTTGTGTTCTACAAATGATGGTCTAAATTCTTCAATCATGATATAGCCAATTTACATTGAAGAAAAGCACGTTATTAGCAGAACCGAGTCTATTTACATTTAATGCAATTTGAAAGATTTCAAAAGACCGACAAAACAAAGTTCCATCAATCCCAACACCAATAATTTACACTCAAATACTAGAAAGAGAGACAGTTCCCTTTTCTTATGTATCTTATTGGTTTGAGTAAACTGTTTCTTTCAATTTCCAGGAGAAAATGAGGGCTGGAGATCAGAGCTGAAAATGTGTTGCTGGAAAAGCGCAGCAGGTCAGGCAGCATCCAAGGAGCAGGAGAATTGATGTTTCGGGCATGAGCCCTTCTTCAGGAATGAGGAGAGTGTGCCAAGCAGGCTAAGATAAAAAGGTAGGGAGGAGGGACTTGGCGGAGGGGCATTGGAAATGCAATAGGTGGAAAGAGGTTAAGGTGAGGGTGATAGGCCGGGGAGGGGGCGGGTGCGGAGAGGCCAGGAAGAAGATTGCAGGTTAGGAAGGTGGTGCTGAGTTCGAGGATTGGGACGGAGACAAGGTGGGGGATGGGGAAATGAGGAAACTGGAGAAATCTGAGTTCATCCCTTGTGGTTGGAGGGTTCCTAGGCGGAAGATGAGACTCTCTTCCTCCAGCCGTCGTGTTGCTATGGTCTGGCGAGGGAGGAGTCCAAGGACCTGCATGTCCTTGGTGGAGTGGGAGGAGGAGTTGAAGTGTTGAGCCACGGGGTGGTTGGGTTGGTTGGTCCGGGTGTCCCAGAGGTGTTCTCTGAAAAGTTCCGCAAGTAGGCGGCCTGTCTCTCCAATATAGAGGAGGCCACATCGGGTGCAGCGGATGCAGTAAATGATGTGTGTGGAGGTGCAGGTGAATTTGTGGCGGATATGGAAGGATCCCTTGGGGCCTTGGAGGGAGGTAAGGGGGGAGGTGTGGGCGCAAGTTTTGCATTTCTGGTCCCAGGAGGACCAGTTCCAATACCAAACAACCCAGATGGCCTCCTTCAAAGACCGCAATTTCCCCCCAGACGTGATCGACGATGCTCTCCAACACTTCCCGCTCCTCCGCCCTTGAGCCCTGCCCCTCCAATCGCCACCAGGACAGAACCCCACTGGTCCTCACCTACCACCCCACCAACCTCCATATACATCATATCATCCGTCGTCATTTCCGCCATCTCCAAACGGACCCCACCATCAGGGATACATTACCCTTCCCTCCCCTCCTCTATCAGCATTCCGAAAAGACCACTCCCTCTGTGACTCCCTTGTCAGGTCCACACCCCCCACCAACCCTACCTCCACTCCCGGCACCTTCCC
>NC_057723.1:58672714-58720997 GCF_004010195.1 Chiloscyllium plagiosum | reverse complement strand
ACCTTAACCTCCTTCCACCTATCACATTTCCAACACCCCTCCCCCAAGTCCCTCCTCCCTACCTTTTTATCTTAGCCTGGTTGGCACACTCTCCTCATTCCTGAGGAAGGGCTCATGCTCGAAACATCGATTCTCCTGCTCGTTGGATGCTGCCTGACCTGCTGAGCTTTTCCAGCAACGCATTTTCAGCTCTTCCAATTTCCAGTCATTAATCATTCAACTGCACTTAAACTTTCTTAACTTCAAATAACCCATTCAAAATGGGATATCAGTTTAGGCACTTACTTTGACTGCGGGGTAACACATTTCCCTGTCCTGCTATACATCCAAGATAAACACCATGGTTTAGCAAGTTTGATTGTCTTCAAGTTCACTGCAAGGTTTGCCATTGGATCAGTGCTTCTAGGTCGTTAAAGTGATAACTCCAGATGTTCCTGATATATGGCCCATCTTGAGTGACAAAAACAGAGATTCTCTCCCTCTGGGTTACTGGGGGCTTGCCACTAGACCCATGAGGAATATGTAGTCCTTAATGTGTGAAATTGTTAAGGGAACTGATGCAGTCATGGCATTTGCTTTCGATAACATAGATCTGTTTTGATCCATCTGGCTTCAGGAACAGTACTGAGGAGAAGCTCCAGGTCTTCTGGCTGAGTTTTCTAGTTGACTAGTGTGCAGGATTTTCTGCCGACATGGGCCAATATTTCAGTCTCAGCCATAGCAATCCTATTTAGATAAACCAGGATGCAGTGAAAGGCCATAAGAGCAGACAACATGGTAGATTGTGGGGGTAAAACCGGTGTAGATTATCCAAATAATTTATTCCACTCCATCTAGCTGCTTATTTAAAAAACATTAAGACACTGGCCCAGATTTTGCAGTCAGCAGTGAAGTGGAAACGCATACTGCTGATTATGTTTAATATCACTTTTTTTTTGTAGACCAGCGGGGATATGCTTTCCTGGCTGCAGCATGAATTAAACTGATGTATTGAGCTGAAGGCATGTAGCTTCATGACAGGTAAAAATTTTTAGTTATAGTAAATATATCCTCGCTCTTATCTTTAATTCCAGCCCCCTGCCACCCATTCCTTTCCTCCAATCTAGCTTGCAAAGGATATCAAAATCAACCAAGTATATTTTCACAATTGCGTCGATAAAAAGAGAATAGACTCCTTAAACCAATATGGTGACATTATCATTAAACGCAAGGATAAGACAGACGTGCTTGTCATGGAGGTGGCTCAAGGTCGGGGTGGGGGGGGGGTGGATAGTGAATATGTGGCAAGGCTCGGGTTGGGGTGTTCGGTCTACCTTGCTTTCTCCTATTTTCAATACACAATGAGGTCAGCGTGCCAGAATACCTCAGGAAACTAATATTGAACTGAGGACAGGTGGTCACTACAATTAATGTGGGCAAAATAATAATTAAATAATGCTTTTGAAGGCGTACTAAATACCCTGAATTAAATGATTTACAAGAGGTGGATAAAGTTGTGCACAGGTGAATGTGTTTATGTGGACGCCCAAAAAGCATTTGAAAATATTGGTCATAAGAGACTGTAAGCTAAAGTTGAAGCTGAATTGAAGGTAAATTACTAACACATTTAGGAATTTGCCTGTACAGGAGACAGCAGAACTGACAGGCATATGCCGTAATTGACATGATGTGTCCAGAGTTTCCAGAAGGATCTGTTTGAAGTCTCAGCCATTTACAGTAATTACTGGTGACATAATAAGGATAAGGAAATCCACATATGCAAATTGGCTAATGTCACCAGGGTGGATGGTATTTTAGCAGTGTTAATGGAAGCTGAAAGTTATAAAGATAGATTAAATGACGAGATAAAATCATGGTAAATAGTTTTCAGTGCAAGCGCTTTGAACCTAAAAAGACACAGAGTACATTTTAATTCTTGAAAACAGTGAAGATCCAAAATCCAGCTATGTAGCTTATCAAAATGTCAAGTGTTATCAGAAAGTACATAAAGTAATTTTAAAAAAAAATAATATTAGCCTTTACATTTGAAGAAGTACAAGAATCTGTAGGTTATGCTTTAGGTGTATAAAACACTGATTAAACCACAAGTGGAGTATTGTATGCAGTTCTGGAAGCGCATATAAGAAAGAATATAATAGCTTTGAGATAGTACAAAGTTTAAAATCACGCAACACCAAGTTATAGTCCAACAGGTTTATTCGGAAGCACTAGCTCCAACACCGGCATCTCCAAATTATGAGGCAATAGGTTTACGAGCAAGAAAATCCATAATAAGGTCATATGATGTAGAAGTAAGCTATTTGGCCCATCAAGTCTGCTTTGCTATTCAGTGCAATTGGACTAATTTGATCATTCTTATCTCCATTTTCCTGTTTTATCCCCATAACACTTCTTTCCCTTCTTGATTAAAAATCTATTTCAGCCTCAGATGATTCAACTTCAACAGCCCACTGACGTAAAGAATTCCACAGGTTGGCTATCTTATAAAGGAAAAGAAAATCATTTCATAGTAGGATGTTGTTCCATCAAATTTGGCAGTTTAAAGGGTGATTTGATCAAAGTTTTTTTTTAAGGGGAACAAAGATAGTCAGGGAAAGGATTTCTTCTTTGTGAGACTAGAAGCAGGCAGCATAAACTATATGCTTTATTCAAATTTTGAGAGTTAAATTGAGCAGTACTTACATGCTGGAACTGACAACCGGAAGTGGCAGATTCAAACCACTACAAATGCCGGAGGAAAGATCACAGAAGCGCTTCACAGGAGGCTCCCAAGCACTGAGGATGTCACCTAGACAGGGGACGAAACGTCTGCAACACAAATTCCCAGCTCAGCGAACAGAACCACAACGAGGACCCGAGCGACAAATCTTCTCACAAACTTTGAACTTACTTGCACTATTTGAAATGTAATATGACAAATATGGCTGCTGATGGCAAGATAGGAAGAGGGTGCCACTTCATCTTGAGTGTCAGGAGCTGCAATGCATACATGCACAATGCAATTTGTAAGTGTATGCAGTAGGTACATTTCCCACCTATAATTGCTTGGTGGTAAGGAATTGCTCTCCGCAACCTGCTACAATAGCTGATGTTTTATTGCAAGTTCAACATGAAGGTCCTAAAGAAAAGTATTAAATATTTAGGGTGCAATGGTGGCATGGCTGATATTACAGTATGTTCCAATGTTACACTAGCTACATAGAATATATAGATATCACAGTATATTTCGTCCACTTGATTGGTAAGAGGGCAATGGGAGAGGGTGTATGGTTGGAGGAAGGGCTGTGGAGAGAAGAGGGTGTAAATGGAGTGTGGGGTTGTAAATGTGAGTAGGCCTGGGGGAGATGAGGGTAATAGAGAAGGGCTGTGGGGGAGGGTAGGGTGTGTGAGAGGAGGACAGTGGGCGCTTATGAGGCAGCACTGTGGAGGAGGATGATGGGGAGGGGGATGAGGACAGCTATGAGGGAGGACCTGTGGTTGGGGAAGGGCTATGGATTAGAGAGGATGATGGGGAAGGTTGTGTGAATGTAGGAGTGATGGGGTAGGGGTTGTGGATGGGGGAGGGCGATAGGGATGTGGTGGATTTTGAAAGCAGTGAGGAAATTGTCATTCATAACAAGGGCAGTATTGGAATGTTTGACCATGTGGTGGTTTGAAATGGTGCTAGAGATGGACAAGGTGCTTTCAGGCTTGGCCACAAAGATAACAAAGAGTAGGAGGCAGTGAAGGTATGGCAAACCTTTGGAAAATTTTGAAAGTAACCAAGAGAATGGGTTCAAATTCCAGTGAAACTTGAATTTAATTTTTCAAAAATCTGGAATCTTTATGTACTGGTGACCATACTGTTAATTACCATAAAAATCCATCTTGTTCATTAATACATTTCAGGGAAGGAAACCTGTTTTCCTTACCCAGTCTGGTCTATATGTGACACCATACCCACGGTTCCCAACTCTTAACTGCTCTCTGAAGTGGCCAAGTGAGGTACTTGTACTGATACGTTACGAAAATAGATGAATGAAACTGGCGTAAAACTGGGAGGTTTGAGTTATAAGATGAGGCTAGGTAGACTGAGACTTTTTTTCCTGGAACATAGGAGTCTGAAACATGACCTTAGAGATTTGTAAAATCATGAGTGAAGTAGATAAAGTGAACAGCCAAGGTATTTTCCCTATGGTGGGAGTGTCCAAAACTAGAGGGCATAAATTTAAGATGAAAGGGCCAAGATTTAAAAGGGACCAGAGAGCCAACTGTCTCACACAGAGGGTCATGTGTACAGGGAATGAGTTGCCACAGGAAGTGGTAGAGATGTGTCCAATTACAACATTTAAAAGACATTTAGAGAGGTACATGGATAGGAAAGGTTCAGATGGATATGAGTTAAACACAGGAAAATCGGATCAGTTCAGCAAACCTCAACATGGACAAGTTGGCTGGAAGAACTATTTCTGTGCTATTCTGTGCTTAGATATGTCTCTTGATTAAACATAAAATATAAGCCATAACTATTAATTTAACATGGGGCAGTGTTTTGTAAAGGAATAACAGTGTTATTTTCAGGGTCTGTAGATTGTGAAGGAGCAAAAATCGCCTTTAGTAGAGTGATGGATGTGGGATGTGGGAGTTTAAAGAGAGTTTAAGGATTACTGCGGATTATATCTGCAATAAATGCTGTTTCTTGCGAATCTTATCAGATCGAATGGATCGGTTGGAGAGAGAGTTAGAAGCAATGAGGAATTTGTAACAGCAACAGTATGTGATGAATGGCAGTTATAGGAAAGGGGGAAAGGTCTCAGATACAGTCACATAGATGGGTTAACTCCAGGAAAGATAAGAGAGGTAGGCAGCTAGTACAGGAGTCTTCTGTGGCTATACCCATTTCAAACCGGTATGCTGTTTTGGAAAATGTAGGGGGTGATGGATTCTCAGGGGAACGTAGCACGAACAGCCAAGTTTCTGGTATTGAGACTGGCTGTAATGCAACGAGGGGTTTGTAGGGTTCCAAGAGATCAATTGTGTTAGGGGATTCTCTAGTCCGAGGTACAGACAGACGCTTCTGTGGCCAGCAATGAAAAATCAGAATGGTGTGTTGTTTCCCTGGTGCCAGGATCAAGGATGTCTCAGAGAGGGGCCAGCAAGAAGTCATTGTACACATTGGAACCAATGACATTGGAAGGAAAAGGTTGAGATTCTGAAAGTAGATTGCAGAGAGTTAGTCAGGAGTTTAAAATGGAGGTCCTCAAGAGTAGTAATATCTGGATTACTCCCAGTGCTACGTGCTAGTGAGGGCAGGAATAGGAGGATAGAGCAGATGGATGCATGGCTGAGGAGCTGGTGTATGGGAGAAGGATCCACATTTTTGGATCATTGGAATCTCTTTTGGGGTAGAAGTGACCTGTACAAGAAGGACAGATTGCACTGAAATTGGAAGGGGACTAAGAGACTGGCAGAGAGATTTGCTAGAGCTGCTTGGGATGATTTAAACTAGTAAGGTGGGACTAGTAAGAATGGGTGGGACACAGGGAGATAGTGAGGAAAGAGATCAATCTGAGACTGGTAAGAGTTGGGAACAGAAGCGAGTCAAACAGTCAGGGCAGGCAGCGACAAGGTAGGACTACTAAATTAAACTGCATTTATTTCAATGCAAGGGGTCTAACAGGAAAGGCACATGAACTTGGCATGGTTAGAAAGATGGGACTGGGATATCATAGCAGTTACAGAAACATGGCTCAGGGATGGGCAGGACTAGCAGCTTAATGTTCCAGGGTACAAATGCTACAGAAAGGATAGAAAGGGAGGCAAGAGAGGAGGGGAGTGGCATTTTTGATAAGGGAGAGCACTAAAGCTGTTCTGAGGAATGATATTCCCAGCAATACATCTAGGGATGTTATTTGGGTGGAACTGAGAAATAAGAAAGGGATGATCACCTTATTGGGATTGTATTATAGACCCCTTAATAGTCAGAGGGAAATTAAGAAACAAACGTGTAAGGAGATTCCAGCTATCTGTCAGAAAAATAGGGTGGTTATGCTAGGGGATTTTAACTTTCCAAACATAGACTGGGACTGCCATAGTGTTATGGGTTTAGCTGAAGAGGAATTTGTTAAGTGTGTACAAGATAATTTTCTGATTCAGTATGTGGATGTACCTACTAGACAAGGTGCAAAACTTGACCTACTCTTGGGAAATAAGGCAGGGCAGGTGACAGGTGTCAGTGGGGGAGCACTTTGGGGCCAGCGACCAAAATTCTATTAGATTTAAAATAGTGATGGAAAAGGATTGACTGGATTCTAAATTGGAGAAAGGCCAATTTTGATGGTATAAGAAGAACTTTCAAAAGCTGATTGGGGGCAGATGTTCGCAGGTAAAGGGACAGCTGGAAAATGGGAAGCCTTCAGAAATGAGGTAACAAGAATCCAGAGAAAGTATATTCCTGTTAGAGTGAAAGGAAAGGGCTGGTACGTATAGGGAATGCTGGATGACTAAAGAAATTGAGGCTTTGATTAAGAAAAAGGAAGGAAGTATATGTAAGGTATAGACAGGATAGATCGAGTGAACCCTAAGAAGAGTATCAAGGCAGTAGTATACTTCAGAGGGAAAACAGGAGGGCAAAAAGGGGACATGAGATAGCTTTGGCAAATAGAATTAAGGAGAATCCAAAGGGTTTTTACAAATACAGTAAGGACAAAAGGGTAACTAGGGAGAGAATTGGGCCCCTCAAAGATCAACAAAGTGACTTTTGTGTGAAGCCGCAGAAAATTTTGCATCAGTATTTACTGTGGAAAAGGATATGCAAGATATAGACTTTAGGGAAATAGATGGTGACACCTTGCAAAATGTCCCTATTACAGAGGAGGAAGTGCTGGATGCCTTGAAATGCATAAACGTGGATAAAGCCCCAGGACCTGATCAGGTGTACCCTAGAACTCTGTGGGAAGCTAGAGAAATGATTGCTGGGCCTCTTGCTGAGATACTTATATCATCGATAGTCACAGGTGAGGTGTCGGAAGACTGGAGGTTGGCTAACGTGGTGCCACTGTTTAAGAAGGGCGGTAAGGACAAGGTATGGGACTATAGACCAATGAGCCTGATGTCGGTGGCGGGCAAGTTGGAGGGAATCCTGAGGGACAGGATGCACATGTATTTGGAAAGGCAAGGACTGATTAGGGATAGTCAACACGGCCTTATGCGTGGGAAATCATTTCTCACAAACTTGATCTGAGTTTTTTGAAGAAGTAATAAAGAGGATTGATGAGGGCAGAGTGGTAGATGTGATCTATATGGACTTCAGTAAGGCGTTCGACAAGGTTCCCCATGGGAGACTGGTTAGCAAGATTAGATCTCACGGAATACAGGGAGAACTAGCCATTTTGGATACAGAACTGCCTCAAAGGTAGAAGAGGGTGGTGGTGGAGGTTTGCTTTTCAGACTGGAGGCCTGTGACTAGTGGAGTGCCACAAGGATTGGTGCTGGGTCCTCTACTTTTTGCCATTTACATAAATGATTTGGATGCGAGCATAAGGCATAGTTAGTAAGTTTGCAGATGACACCAAAATTGGAGGTGTAGTGAACAGCGAAGGAGCTTACTTCAGATTACAACAAGATCTTGACCAGATAGGCCAATGGGCTGAGAAGTGGCAGTTGAAGTTTAACTCAGATAAATGTGAGGTGCTGCATTTTGGGAAAGCAAATCTTAGGACTTATACACTTAATGGTAAGGTCCTAGGAAGTGTTGCTGAACAAAGAGACCTTAGAGTGCAGGTTCATAGCTCCTTGAAAGTGGAGTCGCAGGTAGATAGGATAGTGAAGGTGGTGTTTGGTATGCTTTCTTTTATTGGTCAGAGTTTGAGTACAGGAGTTGGGAGGTCATGTTGTGGCTGTACAGGACATTGGTTAGGCCACTGTTGGAATATTGTGTGCAATTCTAGTCTCCTTCCTATCCGAAAGATGTTGTGAAACTTGCAAGGGTTCAGAAAAGATTTACAAGGATTTTGCCAGGGTTGGAGGATTTGAGCTATAGGGAGGGACTGAACAGGCCCTGGCGTGTCAGAGGCTGAGCGGTGACCTTAGAGGTTTACAAAATTATGAGGGACATGGATAGGATAAATAGACAAAGTCTTTTCCTTGGGGTGAGGGAGTCCAAAACTATAGGTTTTGAGTGAGAGTTAAAAGATGTAAGAGACCTGACTGGCAACTTTTTCACACAGGGTGGTACATGTATGGAATGAGCTGCCAGAGGAACTGGTGGAGGCTGGTACAATTGCAACATTTAAAATGCATTTGGATGGGTATATGAATAGGAAGGATTTGGAGGAATATGGGCTGGGTGCTGGCAGGTGGGACTAGATTGGGTTGGGATATCTGGTTGGACCAAAGGGTATGTTTCCATGCTGTACATCTCTATGACTCTATGATTATGGTGTGCATTATGTACCTTTGTTGAGATGTCATCTTGCAGTAGTTATTTTGCACTCTTAGACTTCATGTTTGGCAGTTGTTAAATGAAGGGGACTGAGAAACACTTTCCTATATTATTGCCCTTAATAGGTTGATCTTAACTGGATGGTAAAATGTGGCATGATTTTACGTTCTTAAGGCAATATCATATGAATACACATTTAGTATCCAACGTCCAACCTATGGATGAATTGTCAAGGAGTGGGTAAGGAGCAGAGATGGCTTATGATAGCTTCATTTACTTCAGCATCTGTCCAGAACCATTATCCTCAAATGTAGTCATCTTTTCAACCTGAGAGAAAATTCCATACCTCTTAGTCTTTTTGGGGTGGAGGGTGTATTTAATGAGAGGACTCTAAATGGTGGCTACATAATCAAAGTTGGCAAAAGCTTGCAGATAATGATTGGTCTGGTACATATCTCTTGCGGCCCACACATTTGGAGATGTCACTCATCACCATCCTATCTCTGCCAAGCTGTGGCCTCAGGGAGAACTTGTCCACAGTCTGTCCTCCTCCTGGTTATCCTGATTTGTGGTGGTGGTAAGCAATTCCTTCATGTTCTCGATTGTTGAAGTCCAGCAGACATTGAAGTCAGATGTCCTCTGTGGTCCACATTGTAAGGCTCCTCTGGATAATCAAGGCATCAGAAATATATTTTGAGCAAATGTATGGTGTACTGTATAATTGACCTCATTGAGCTGTGTACAATTATTTAAGGGGGTTTTTGATGCCAAGGTTCAAGTCTTAGATAACATGTCTGAACCATTTGATTAAAAATATTGTAATGCTTCAAGATTGCTATCATGAATCATAATCTGAGGGCATCACCCTTGTCACAGAGAATGGAAACACGAACTTAAAATGTCTTTCTATGGGCAATTAGCACAATTCTTTTCTGATAGTCATAGATACAGTAACTTGAATGTTAAGGGAGTGGATATTACGAGTTGCTGGCCTGGAAATTTAGGACTGTAGTTATTGAGGGCATCTGATGTGGGTTCCTCAAATAACGGGGCTACAGAAGTGCATAAAGGTTTGTCATAATTTGGAGGAGTTGGTATTGAACTGGGGTGTACAGAGTTAAAAATCACACAACACCAGGTTATAGACCAACAGGTTTATTTGGAAGCACTAGCTTTCAGAGGGCTGCTCCTTCATCATTTCAGGCCTCCACTAGGGCCATGTTTGGAATTCCCCAGCTATAACATATGTACATACAGTTGACAAATGGCCTGTTCAGAAGGGTGATTAATCAGATTCTCAGCAGACACTGATGTAGAAGCTACGAGGGCAGTTGCCTCTAGGGCTGTAAGTACAGGCCGCATTTGACTACCCATAATATGCACTCCCTTAACATTCAAGTTTGCAACTGTCTTCGAAGAAAGCCTTAGCCATTATCTCTTAACCATCTCGTGAAGTCGGTGTTTAGAAGCATGAAAATCTTAATGAGAATTACATTTTATGTAACATTAATGAAACTTTCTATTTGTTCTGCTCACTAAAACCCCCACAAGTCTTTGCTCAACTTAAACCTAGTTGATCGCAGCACTACTAACTGCAGTCAAGGTCAAGAAATATCTCGTATTTATTTTGGGCCATGTGAATCTCATTACTCTGATTTAATGGCTCACCATAAAGACCCAAAATCAATCATAATACAATCTAAATTTTAATCTCTTGAATTGTTTTACACCACATTCTTAAAACATTCAATTTTATGCAAACCTTAAAGCTGAATCACATAATTAAAAGGTATTAAAGTCCACAAAATAATTGACATTGGGCTCCTTTTGATATGAAGACAAAACTAAAATGTGGACCATAGCTTAAATATTAAGCAACTAAGCAAAACCAATGGAGAGCAAATACAGTACTACATGTAAAAAAATCCCTGACAAATGGTTCAATTTCTAAAACTGAATTCATAATTAAAATCCAACTCTCAGGATTTATATAAAAAATAAAAAAAGGACTACAGTACTTGTAAGAAATGTCCGGGTTCATTTACCTGTGGACTCATCCAGTGACCACGTTTTAAACAGGGCACATCACATGAAAAGAATTTCTAAGAAAGAATTTGCCATTTCAAGTGGGTCATATATACTTGTGTGTCAGAAAAATCTCAACATGCATTAAGAATTGCAAAATCTTTTTTAAAAAATATCTTCCATTTTCCATGTGAGAAAGCAATGTACAATAGGTACAAGTGTCATGTTTATTTCAGTTATGACTAGACAGTCATATTAATTTTCTCTCCAGCAACCCTCCCCACAAACTTCGGACAAGATGGCATATTGGGTGTCTGAACGTTGCAGCCCAACAAATGGCAGTGTAGTGGACATCTTAAACAGCAGCCAGAACCTTTAGTGTCGACGGGCTAAAAAGGGAAAACAAACAGTCAAACAAAACGAATGTTACACATCACATGTCAAAATGATAACTGCTGGTCAAATCTATTCAAGACACTATTTAAGTACAGATCAATTAGTTTGTGATTATTTGAAATAGCTGTCACCTCTTGGTAATGTGTGAAATGGGATTTGAGATTTTTTTTTGTAGATCATAACCTATGGTTGGTTTTCTTGATTTGACTTTAATTGGCAAGAGATAGATGTCATCCTTAGAGGAATAGTTGGCAGAGAATTCACTAGCTTTTAAACAAGAGCACAGGGAAAACATGAGTAAAACTTAGAATTGAGACTCTTCTGATTTGAGGGGGAAAAAAAACATGTGGACAAATGTCTAAGTTACTTCAATTGTAACCAGAAGGTTGAGTGCACTAAGAAATTGTGTAGAGCTGTCAAATTGATTTGGGTCACAGATCACCTCAAAGTTCAAAATGAAATACAAACAGCTAACCACGAGATATTAACCCTCACTAATTTTTTTCCTGACTCAATATACACGATCTAATAGACAAGAGGAAACAACTATTGAAAAATAAGTGCTAAATACTAATTGGTATTTCAGAAATGGAAATGAAAATCAAATGCCATGCCTGGTAAATGTTCTAAAGTATGCCATGCAATGTTGTCAATTAAAATATTCTACAAACTGAGAATAAAATGCTGACAAGAAAGGAAGATTGGGGGAGGTAAAAAAAGTTAACTGAACTTCTGTTCCCTAGTGTAGAGAATACCAACTTGGCAAGGCTGACTGTCCACTTTTCATTTGAGCACATATCCAAGTGATAATAATGCATGTCTGGCAAATTACTGGATTGTTAATACAAGTAACTAAAAAGGTAATGATTTGTTCTGATAGATAATTTGTGAATCGGGGTATGCTATTTGATAAAGTCACTACGATTTATCTCATTGGGAGTTGAGATACTATGTGTATACATTATCCATACAAATTATAGGTCAGATTTGAAATTTCATGGTTCTATAGACCTGGTGTATAGGTCCTGTTAAATGTGGAATCATTTTGTTCTCCGATATACTTGTATCCTGAGGCCTGAATGCATACTATATTCTTATGGCAAAAGATGAATTATTGCGTCTTGAAATTAAGTACCATGGAAGCTGCAGTAGAATATTAAAACAAAGTGTAATATCCAAGGATTTTTATTTTTAAACTTGTATTATTTAACAATACATGTTAAATATGCAAAACCCATATAGTACAATACCAGAGACAAAGTGATTTGCTAAACCAACAAGAAACCAGAGGGAAACGAAATACAGAATTTCAGGTTGAGTTTAGGTGGAATGATGTCAAATTTTAAAGTTTTACCAACCTTCCTTATTTCAACCGATAGTTAACTTTATCTTCAGATAGAAAATAGTCACTACAGTTCCAAAGGATCAGAGGGTTGCGCTCTCAATAGAGAAAGATGACTAGCCATTGAGTTTAACCTGATGGTCATCATGCCTCAGATGAGGTTCAGAAGGCAGGAACCTCATTAACTCCTGCACTGCCTAAGAGTTGTACATAAAGCCAACAGTGAAAAGGTTATCAGTGTCCAGATTGTACGTACGTCTATTCTTTCCCCAGCATTATTTGAACATTCCCTGTATATCAATCATTTTACTTTATCCATTTAAATTTACAGGTTGGTATCCTTTATCTGCATTTCTGAAAAGCAAGACAAAAACTGAAGGTCTTTTGGAAAGTAGGCCCGAGCAGACCTGTAGACATGCTGAGTATGGACTTCTGGAAAAAAAAGTTTCACTGCTTAGCCTGAATAAACCTAGAAATGCTGTTTTGCCCAAAGGGCCTGAACCTAGTATGTCATGTGGTGGAGGAGAGAGGATGACGCCTGCTTCCCTTCTAGCCCTATATGGACCTATAAGTGGGGCAACTATATCCAAAACCAGTTGGTCCTGAGGTTTCCAAATAAAGGATTCCTGACCTGTAGAATATTTCAATATTATTGTGTAGTCCAATGATGTAGAACTCTTAAGGCCCAGCATTGCTTGTAACACTAATTTGGTAGCTTCTGTAATTTTCATTTAAAAAGGTATAAGAGCACAACTATACAGGTTTCTCTCTAAATCTACAATACAACTTCAGATTTTAGAATTTGATTTCATGCACTACAAATGATATATTCAAAGCAGAAGGGTAGATACAGTTTTTAAAATCAGTAAATGTAACTACCACATCAATAAAAGCAACTCAGCATTCCTTCAACTTTTGGTCTGGCGAAAGTAGAACTGATTTTTACCAAAAAATCTGGATGATGGTGATGTAGCACTCATGATCATGTCCATTTTAATTCAAGCACAGCACACTCATGAAAAGTTAGCAAAACAAACGCACTAAGTATTATTTCACTGTAGCCATTTTCTTTTCCAGAAAAAGTGGAGATGTCAAAGAATTAAAACCAAATTCCTTCAATTCTCAATGAGCATCCTTAAATCCAACCCCTGAAATGTAGCACATTATGTTTTTGATTTCTTAGCATTGCTGAAACTTTCAAATTAGGAAACTTTAGTACTTCATTGACCCAATTTCCAGGCTGCATGAGGAACAGTGAGCCTAGTCTATATGCTACAGTCAGCTCAACCACCATCTAACCCAGAGGGAAAAAAACAACTTAGAAGTAGGTGGATTAAAGAACTTAATTCCCAAACAATTGAAACTTAGTTTAAGAATTCAGTTTTAAGCAGTTTTATTTCACTGTGCATTTTATGGTAATGTTAACACTTTTGAAAGTAATTATTTGAACAGAAATATTGAAAAATGGTTATTGCTCTGCACATGAGATTTTAAAAGTTTAATTACTGAAGTAACAATATTTTACAAGGAAAGCATCAAGAAAAACATTGTTACACTTTAACAGTCTGGTCCAGTACTGTACACACTTCCAAACTGAGTTTGGATTTTTTAATGCATAACAATATATAAAAGAAAACGAACAGCAATTCTAGACTTCAACTTCACTCAGCAATCCTGACCTGCTGACCAAGCATCCTGTGAAAAGATTTTGCTTGACTCAATCCTGCAACTAATGAACTTAACTGAATTTGTCAGAAACCCCTGGGTGGCATGCAAAATGGTCATTTGTCACAGTAAAAAAAAAACCCTATTGATATTAACACAGATGCTCTGATAGGGGGAAGTTTTATTTTGCATTGCTTTTAAAACGTAACCCAAATGATTCAGGTTTTCAATTAGGGAAGGGAACCCATTCCCACCATCTTATACAAGTCAACACAGAACTGATGCTAGAAGCATCAAGCGAGTTCAGAACAACTAAGAATGTGCAGTTAACATAGTCTTTCTAAAGTAGACGGTGCCCTGATCAGTAGGTTTATGAATATTGAAGAGCTTAATTTGCAAGTAGTAACATTGAACATGCAACTCAAGCAAAGATAGCAGCAGGAATTCACTCTTCCATTCTTTTCATAATGAAATTTAGTCAACAGTTGTAATGATGATATTTTCATTGTGTATGAACAGCATCACAGCTAAAGATTCTGTGTTCATTTCATTCAGCACTTTTCTCACTCAGTATATCCAGAGGTTTTGCAACTTGAACCAACATTACATGGAGAAAAGGATAGCTTACATTTGTGTCCTTTGAGACTACGGAACATTACAATGCACTTTACCAATAATCAGTTACTTTCGAAGTGCAGTCAACAGTGAAGGTTACGACAGGATCTTGATCAGATGGGCCAATAGGCTGAAGAATGGCAGATGGATTTTAATTTAGATAAGTGCAAGATGTTGCATTTTGGGAAAGCCAATCTTAGCAGGATGTACACACTTAAGGGTAAGATCCTGCGGAGTGTCGCAAAACAAAGTGACCTTGGCGCGCAGGTTCATAACTCCTTGAAAGCAGAGTCACAGTTGGATAGGATAGTGAAAGTGGTGTTTGGTATGCTTTTCTTTATTGATCAGAGCATTGAATACAGAAGTTGGGAGGTCATGTTGCGGTTGTACAGCATGTTGGTTAGCCCACTGTTGGAATAGTGCGTGCAGTTTTGGTCTCCTTCCTATCGGAAGGATGTTGTGAAACTTGAAAGGGTTCCGAGAAGATTGACAAGGATATTGCCATGGTTTGAGGATTTGAGCTATAGGGAGAGGCTGAATAGGCTGGGGCTATTTTCCCTGGAGCATTGAAGGCGGAGGTGTGACCTCAGATTTATAAAATCATGAGGTGCATCGATAGGGTAAATAGACAAGGTCTTTTCCCTGGACGAGGTGGGTCCAGAACTAGAGGGCACATTTAGGGTGAGATGGGAAAGATATATAAGGGACAACTTTTTCACGGAGAGGGGCATGAATGTATGGAATGAGCTGCCAGAGGAAGTGGAGGAGGCTGGTACAATTGCAACATTTAAAAAGCATCTGGATGGGTATATGAATAGGAAGAGTTTAGGAGGGATATGGGCCAGGTGCTGGCAAATGGGATTAAATTAGATTGGGCTACCTCATCGGTATGGACAAGTTGGACCGAAGGGTCTGTCATCTCGATGACTTTATAGTAATAATAGGAGAATCGACGTTTCGGGCATTAGCCCTTCTTCAGGAAGAAGGGCTAATGCCCGAAACGTCGATTCTCCTGTTCCCTAGATGCTGCCTGACCTGCTGCGCTTTTCCAGCAACACATTTCCATCTCTGATCTCCAGCATCTGCAGACCTCACTTTCTCCTTATAGTAATAATAGGTAAACATGGCAATCAATTGAATAGCAATGTTCCAGAGTCAATACAGATTTTGACTAATGCTAGAGACATGTTGAAGCTGTTCATCTTGCACTTATTAGGACAAATGTCAAATTTCAAATTATCAATTTATGGACAGGAGTAAAAGAGTGCCAGGATATATCAACTTCCCATCCTCTTGGCAGTTCAATAAAAGGTTCAAGGCTTGAACATACATGCAGTTTTCTGCAAAATAAAAATCACTATTACCAGAAACTTGCAAGCAGATCTGAAAATTGCCAGGTTTCTTATTACCCTGAAAAGCAGTGTTCAAATTTTTGCAATATCAGGTTAAAAGGTGTTTCATGCTGCTACTATCAAGCAGCAAGTGGTACTTTCTACTAACTGGATGCCACTCACCCAATTCAGCAACTCCCATATGAATTTCAGTGCCATTGAGCTGTTAGGTGCATATGGCCATAATTCTAATAATAGCTGTTTGAATCTAATAGCATCTTTCTTTGGTTGTTCGAAAAACAGCTTAAGTAGATAGCATTCTGGAGCAGCCAAGCTAACTAAATCCAGAACAACTGGTTAAAGTGATTCTGCAATTGGGTAACACTTGCTGAACACAGTGAGCTAACAACTATATTATCAATTTGAGAGACTCGTTAAGGATTGTAGCACTTGCAAGAAGCAAGGTAGACCAACTTTAGAGTAAGAGTCCTACAGCACGCAACAGGCCCTTTGGCCCAAACTGGTCCATGCTGACCAAACCGTCTGTCCACACTAATGCCATTTCCCTGCACTTGGCCCATATCCTTCTGATCCTTTCCTATTCATGTATTTGTTGAAATGCCTTTTTAATATTAATGTACCCACCTCAACCACTTCCACTAGCAGCTCATTCCATATGCATACCTCCCTCTAAAAAAAGTTGCTCCTCAGGTTCGCTTTTACACTTTCCCCTCTAGTCTTCCAATTCCCCAACCTTCCTATAACAAGGTGACCAAAACTGAATATAATACTCCAAGTGTGGCCTCACCAACGTCCTGTATAACTGCAACATAAAACTTCCCAACTTCTAAAGTCAATGCCCTGATGCCACAAGCCTCCTTCATGCCCTGTGACTCCACTTTCAGAGAAATGAGAACCTAAACTCAAAGATCCCTCTGTTCCACTACACACTTTAAGGCGCTACCATTCACCATGAAACTCCTATCTTGATTTGACGTTACAAATTACAAGACCTCAGATTTATCTATATTATACTCAATTTGCATTTTGCGGTCCATTTTCTAACTGATCATGGTCCTACTACAATTTCTGACAACCTTCCTCACTGCCCACAATACCACCTATTTTAGTGTCATCTGCAAACTTAATCATGCCTTGTACATTCTCATCCAAATTATTGACATAGATAACACACAATAGGCCCAACATCGACCAGAGGCACTCCAGTAATCATAGGGGTCCAGTCCGACAAGCATCCTTCCACTCTTACCTTCTGCTTCCACTATCAAGCTAATTGTGCCCAAATTGCCTGCTCACCCTGGATTCCATGCAATCTAAACTTCCAGAGCCGCCTACAATGTAGAACCTTATCAAAAGGCCTTACTGAAATCCATATGGATTACATCTACTGCCATGCCCTCGTCAACCTTCCTGGTCACTTCAAAGAACTCTAACAAATCTGCGAAGCATGGTCTCCCAATTAAAGCCATGCTAACCACTCCTAATCAAACCCAGTCTTTCCAAATGCACATATACCTTATCTCTCAGAATCTTCTCAAGTAACTTACAAATCCCAGATGTTTAGCGTCCTGGTCTATAGTTCAGGCTTTTCTTTGCAGCCCTTCTTGAATAACAGCACAATATTCACTACCCTCCAGTCTACCAGGACCTCACCTGTTGCTAACAATAATGCAAAAATATCAGCCAGGGCTCCCGCAATTTCTTCTCTAGCCTCTTGCAGTGTTCTTGGATAAAGCTGGTGAGGACAAGGGCATTTACCCACTTTCATACATTCTAATATATCCAACACAGCCTCCTCTGTGATATGGACTGTCCCCAAGACATCACCAGTAACTCTCCCAAATCTTCATGTCTTTCTCCATGGTAAAGACAGGAGAATTATTCATTGAGAACCTTGCTCATCTCCTGTGATTCTGCACATATGTCCATTTTGGTCATTGAGGGGCCTTATTTCTCTCTAGTTAGTTATTTTTTTCCACTAAAAATGGATACTTAAACTCATCCTAATCTTTTCAACCAAGGCTCTTGCGTGGTCCCTTTTTGCCCTCCTGGTTTCCTTCTTCAGTAAACTCTTGTAGTTCCTGCATACCTCCAGGTATTCACTTGATCCTAACTGCCAGTACCTGAGCCATGCCCCCCTCAGGTCAAAGTGTTTTTCAAAAAATTAATATGTTCAAGCCTTACATCTTTTTGTATCTTCCCAGAAGCTTGGAGAGCTTATGTGCTTTCTTAATGTGAATTCAGCCAATCAGCATCTTTTTCTCCTATTGTGTGAATCATTGTGACTACTATAATCTGAAATCATGTATTTTTCCTGCTGACTGCAAGACAAAAAGCATGGGCAACATTTCCTTTTCCAGCAAAAGGGAAATTGCTTTCATCGACACTGCTCATGGTAGCTTGTATCTTTCCCCATCTCATCACTTGAATAGGAAGATGGATTAAAAACAAGTGCTGAAAACACTTAACAGGTCAGGTATGAAATGTGGAAAAAGAAACAGTTAATGTTTCAGTTGAATAATCTTAACTATAGATATTTTTAATCAATCTGTTCAGCAATATAATGAAAAAGTTGGGACTTGAACCCAGGTCTTCTACCCCAAAGCAGGGACACTACCAGTGCTACAAGAGCCCTTAAACTTTTTATCCATCCTAACTCAACTTTACCTTTCCACAGATGCTACTTGATATGCTAAGCATTACAAGCTTCAGTGATAATTTGGTTTTAAGAGGATTCTGATTAATTGTTACAAAATTTAAGCCATTCACAGATTTTTCAATTTTAGTCCTTCAAATTTGTGCTGCATGGTTCAGCCAGATAAACGGAATTCAAACTTTCAGTGCATTTTCAACACCACATTGAAACAGATGGTGACTTCTCGTCAGCTAATGTTCATTTCAGAAACTAGCATGAATCACTGATTTACACATTAGTTGTATCAAGTTTTTTTTAAAAAAAGCAAAACTAGGAAAATCACTAAAGCATCATTACAGCAAACATTACGGAGACAGTTATCCATGAACCAATAAGCCAGCTTCAGTTTTAACAACCATTACTCCAAATAACAGCACTTGAGTTGTTCAAAGTACATGTGTACCAATCAATCAATTCCATGGCTCACTTTGATCCCCAGAACGAGAAAGATTTTCAAAAAAGCAGCTTTTTAGAAATGATAAAGTAAAAAGACAAGGGCCATCTCGATGTGTAGACAGTTTTGGAGCCAATTTTTAAAATGCTTTTCCACGGAGTGTCCAGAGAAGCAGAAACTTAGTCTTTAATAAGCATTCTATTCAAAAAAGGAAAGGAACTCAAACAACACAATAAAACAGCCAGCAGACTGTCCTTCAAGGTTTCAGCTCCTACACATCCAACTTGTGAAATGTTTAAGGCAACTGGGCCTAACGAAATTGGAGTACTTATTGGATCTAAACTCGATTTATTTGTCCAAATTCCTGATCTTAAATGCTGAAAATTGATAAATTAAGTAGATTTTTACCCTCGGTGTTATAATAGTCAGTAGCCATCCTCATTCTAAAACTAACATTGAATTGCAGTCATTACACCAATGTGCCTAATTTGAAGTTTTACAATTAGTCATACATATTTAAATTTGGGCATCAGTTTAGTGTAACCCCAACCACTTGACTTGCCTACCTTCTTTGATGTTTTCATGTTTCAAATTGTGTCAGCAGGGCCCGCACCTCAGGTGTCAGCTGCTTTGCAGCCTTGGCTGCCTCTGTGATGGCCTTTCGGTAAAGGCCCTTTCTCTTCTTGTTAAACCGTGACTGGAAGTTTTCTAAAAATGGGGAGACTTGTGAAAGAGCCAGGAAAGATGTTGTTGGGGACCCAAACCATGAAATTCTGGCCTCCTGTCTTACTAAAAAGCCATTATCTTTCCGGCTCACAGTTATAGTAAGTATGCGGGCAGGCCACCAGGGGAAACCGTAAATCTTGGCCCAAACAATGTCCCCTACACATATGGTCTTGCCATCTGGAGTCACACATTTAGAGACATTTTTGGTAAAGACTTTCACTTTCAAGGAATTAGTGAGCTTTTCTTCTTTTGAGGAGGAAGAGCAAGGTACATGCATACTGCCTGGAGGAAAGTCAAATGTTTCAGTAGAACTACATTCTGAGTTGGAGGATTTTATATCATCTGCACTATCACTACTACAAACTGAAAAGGTGGAAGAGTCAGATTTATTTTGACTGTAGGTCATATAAACAGTTATATTGCCTCCTCTGCCCCTTTTCCCCAATTGTTTTTCATCTTGCTCACAAGGCCATTTTATTTCCCTGGTGTCTTTATTCTCATCAGTGGACTGTTCCAACCCTTTTGTGGGACTATCTTTTTCAGAAGGCTGCTCACCTGCTGAGCGGGAAGAGGTACAGCGAGGCGGCGCTTTGGACACTGTCTTACAGCTGCGTAGTCTATCAAGTTTAGCCTTGTAAACAGAATCATTTTCTTCATTCCTGTACCTTTGTGGTTTTAAACGAATCCGTGGAGGGAGAGAGCCAGAGTTGGTGGTTTGAAAGCGCCGTGTAAAATGAACTTTTGGAATGGTACCACCAGATGAAGAAACTTCCTGCTGTTTCTTTTGAACTTTGTCTTTGGCCATTTTCAATACTTCCCTGGCTTTCGTGTGATCTACGTTCTTGTTCTGTAGCACTTTCTTGGGATTCAACTGCACTTTAGAACTATGTACTTGGGAAGAAATCTTGACTACTTTGCCCTTGCCTGTAGTTAGATTTGAAATTTTAATGACTGTATTTCTCTTCTGACCATCATACTGCGTTTTTGCTTCCAGTTTATGATCTGTTTTTAGTCTCTTAGATACTGCAGGCGCACTGTCATTTTTTCGTTTCTTGTCCTCATTTCGAGAAGTGTCATTTGTGCTGCTGCCCCTTCTCAACTCTTTTTTATCTGCAGAAATACTATTTTTGCATCTGTCACATAAAACTTGTCTTGGTCGGAGTTTAATAGAATTCATTATGGAAGTAGACTCCTCTCTGAACATTTTCTTTTTAGGTCGTTTAATCCTTCTTGGAGGAGGTTGAGGTATAGACTGGTTATAAGTATGTCTAATAAAGAGTGGAGGAGGATAAGGTGCTCCTTCGTAAAATAACGGTGCAGGTTTTGCAGTCCACAGGCTTTCAACCACACTAGGGTGTGTAGAAGGTACCAAAGATGCTGCTTCACATGTACCTGCTGATTTTGAACTTTGCTGGATCTGTTGCTGGAATGGTTCACATTGAAGTTGCAGTAAGTCAGTTTTATCCTTGTAGTCCCTTTTTGGAAGCACAGTCACAGGAATTCCATAGGGCCCAAACCTGAGAAGGTATAGCACAAATGGATTCAGTCCTAAAAATCAGGTTTTTGCATTTTGCTCCAACTTTACTATCACCATTAAATGCATTTATTTCCAAGCAACACATACTTTTTGCATTCTTAGTGATTCAGATATCTTTCACATGAATCAGAAAGCTAAAAATACCACAGTGCAGACTGTGCATCACAAGTGCATTAAACTGTTGACATACCACGCAAAGAAAGAGTCTAGAGCTACACTTAAAAGCCAGGAGGGACTAGCTTTGAATGCTTAACTGAACTGGACTTGCTCATGTTCTCCGGGTAAATATTGATTATAAACATGCAAAAAAAATTCAGTTACATCTCCTTATATACCAATGTAGTGCAATATGGCTTTGAAAAGGAAAACTTAATTCTAGTTCAACGTCTTACACCAATCAAAACCTAAAAGATATTAGAAAAAAGTTCGATTCCATTGACAGTGACATCCAGAAAAGGGATTTGTGAAAATTTGTTGAATGTTACAGTAAATGACCTTTCTGGTTGCTTGCTTACCTGGTAAATTAACCTTTTTGTTACCAAAAATTGACAATGATTGGAGCAGAATTGCAGTGTCAAGTTTTCCATAATTTACAATGCTTTATAAAATCTTCCATTAAATAAGCTTTTATTTCTGAGCTAGCAATTACACAAGTCCAAAATGGAGATGTTGCAATAAACAGTAGATTGCCGGTACAATGCTAATCGATAATTATCTCATCCAATGACTTAAGCATTATCACCCGAATTAAATTTTATATACACATTAATTACAACTTGTCGTTAAGAGTTTAATTCAGATCAAGTAACCAAATGGCCTCAGTACAGATTCTTATAAATGGTGCTTTGTTCAAAAATAACTACCTGCTAAATTGTTTATTCCCACTCTGATGTCATGCATAAGGAATTCTGGTCTCTCTTCATCTGTCTTCATAAAATCAAACAGTAATAATAAAGATAGAAGTGTCCACTTTGTCGTGGCAGAGTTGAGAACAGTTGAATCTTCTTTACGTTTTCTTGAATCCAGCCCCCTCTTGCCCATCGAAATGTCATATTTAGTCTTGCAGCTCCTCTCCCGGGTGAAGACTAAATAATACCAACTTCTGATTTTCATATCTTGGCAATATGAAGTTAAAGGCACATACCAGTCTATGATCAGAGGATGGGATTAATTTAAACTACATTAGATTGTTCCAACTGGAGGCTGGTAGCACCAGCATTTTACAATATTGGAAAGCTCATCACTGACAGCACAATCAACCCCAAATTACTTGGAATATTTTTGATAGTATTTATCCCAGAACTGTGCTGAAGAACTAAGTCTGTCTGTTAACGTTTCAAACTCAAACAATTATTCATATAATGCATAGTATTAAAAGAATCATTCTGGATGCTTACAAACAGAAGAAATCCTACTCTAAGTTAGCCTTTTAATTCACCCATGATTTTTCTGGACTAATCATAGACGGTACTTTCACTTCAACTTTCTTTCACACTTTTTAAGAAACTCACTATTTCAACAGTGAGAAAACTGTATACAATTGCAGCTAAACAGGTTTCCTAAATCCCAAATCAGACTAATGGAACAAAAACTTTGATTCAGTGGACCAACAAACATTCATTTTTCTCTTTCTCTCTCCCCCCCCCCCGTTTCCAGATGATTCTGCAAATGATACAATAATATTCATTTAGCACATTTTTAAATCAATGACTTCTAACAATTATGTTGATATATACTTGTCCTACAATCTTAATATTTTACATTTGCTTCTGAAAAAGAATTAATACAAGCCAAACAAATCCAACATTCAGTTCTCATCTACTACTAGAATTGGAAGTGATAAGAATTTCACCTTTGACGTTCTTCCAAAAATCAGATGTTTCAACTTTTCGCATTTCTAGCAAAAGAAATGGCAGTGACAACAAAATGGAAGCCAGCTTGAGACCATGGCTTGCATCCTAATGCTGATGAAACACCAACTATAAATGGGCACATTATATCAGGAGTAGCAAAAGTCTCTAATATATAGCATTCAAGACATCTCCACACTATAAAACGGGGTATGAAACATTGGCTGATGTTAGAAAGATCACGTCTTCGTTACAGAAGATGCAGTAAAATGAAAAATTACTGCTGAAACAGGTGTTATATACGCATTCAAATGATACCCAAACATTTATAGAAAAAAGCTATTTGGAAAAAGGCCTATAATTTGGGTTCACTTTCCCTAGAGGATTTTTACTCCAATTGTTCACTTCCATCATCGCTATTATGGAGGTCAATATTTTGACAGTAGACCTACAGTAGAGCTTTAGGATGGACTGGCCCAGATTTGTTAAGAAATAGAGGGTGTTGCTACATAAAGAAATTTTGTGTAGTACACAAATGCAAATTAGGCTTTTGACTGGACAAATGTAGCCATTTACATTTCCCAATGTTATATTTATATCAGTTACTGTAGCACTAACCATTGCATCCTGGCTCTAAGAATTGCTGGCTGGTTCTGCTCCCAAAATACTAATCCTGGCAATAATTGGGGTGAAATGGCCAATAAAACCAATTCTAAGCTGTAACAAAAAGAAGTTTTAGAAAGAATTCATATAAAGTACTTTCAGTAATTAGAGCAGATAGCTACTTTAAAGAATCCTCCTTTCAATGTTTATTTTAAATTTAAAAATCAAAAATGTACTAGAGAAGGAAGCATGGTTCTTTATTTTACAGCAGCCAAGATTGATGAGAAATGCTATATACTTAACACAATGGATTATGCTAAATAAGTGCAAGCAGTTTTTCTCAAATTCATTTGAAGATAAAGACTTAACTGACTGGGCTAGCATTATTCTCAAGCCACAATTATCCTTGTGGAACAGCAGTCCATTTGAGGTAGGGACACCACCAGTGTGTTAGGTTGAAATCTTGGAATTCCCTCCCTAATGACAGAAGGAAACTCAATAAAATTCTAAAAGGATGGTGAGAGACTGAGAACTTGCAGGCAATGGTTTTCCCAAGTTTCCAGTGCCCTCGTCCTCTTGGATGCTAGCGATAAGGCACATTCTAAAGCAGGTTCCACAAATTTTTGCATGCATTTTATAGGAGTTAAACACTGCAGGTGGTGGATGGAATGAGTACTTGCAGATGTGGTGCCAGTCAAACAGTTTTTGTCCCGATCGTGTCAAGCTCAAGAGTATTAATGGAGCTGCATTAATCCAGGCAAGTCGAGAGTATTCCAATTTGTGTCTTGTAAGATTGTTGAAAGACTTTGAGGAGTCAGGAAGAGAGTTACTCAGTGCAGAATTCCGAGACTGAATCTAAAATTACTTATAGCTTAACTTTAAACAAATCACTCACAGGTTTTGATGAAAAATGGCATAAGGACATAGACAGCAGTTCTTGATTCTGGAACCTTAGTTTCTGGCTAACTACGGAATAACTGATGTTAGAGTAGTAAAGATTGACAGTAACCGTCTGGGCCAGCATTTATTGCCCATCCCTAATTACTCAGGACAGTTAAGAATCTGCATTGCTATAGGTCTAGAGTCATACGCAAGCCAGATCAGGTAAGGAAGGTAGATTTACTTCCCTGTAGGACGTTAGTGATGAGTTTTTATGACAGTCAACAGTAGTTATAAACATAACGACTTGAAGAAACTCAGCAGATCTGGCAGAATTTGTGGAGATTTAACATTTCAGGTGCAGTGACACTTTTAGTCAGCTCTGAAGAGGGTTAATTATTTTCTCTCCACAGATGATACCAGATCCACAGTTTCTCCAGCAGTTTTTGTTTCAGATTTTCAGCATCCACATTTTTTTTAATTGGTTAAAAGACTAGCATATTTTATATTCTAAAATTTAAATGTTTGACCTGAATTCAGATTTCACCATCTGCCATGATGAATTCAAATCTATGCCCTCAGAACTGAGCCTGGAGCTCTAGATTACTAGTGACGTTACTATTATGCAATCACCTCGCCTCATACAACATTTATATGAAACAAAAAACATCCCAAAATAGTGATACTACACTCCAAAATTTAGCATCTCAAAAAAATACAAAAGTTATACTGTAAGAAACCTAAATTGTTTTGCTCTCTGGGAATAGACTGGTTTCAATATTGCATGGGAGGCTTGAGCTGCCCCACCTACCATAAGAATTTCCCAACTCTTGATCCAAGAACAGCACACATTACCATGTTGGGGGCATCTTGGGCTCTCACCAGGTTGAGAGGGGGGGACACGCAGGAAGGTTGACTTCGAAAGCAAATCTGGAGGCCAGAAAAAACCTTGAGACACACATGAGACCTTGACCTGAATGAGTAGTAGAGGCTCAACCTGTATGCATTTTTTTTAAAAAAGTATTTTTGTTACAGAATAGCAGAGTCAAAGTTTGTTTTCAGAGACATACATTATCAAGTATAACTAAAAAGAATTATTAGCCCTGGCTCACTTCTAATGTGAAACACAGACTGCATTACACTGTTTAGATGTATACACAAACTCTGCATAACGTCTAGGTGCATCACATTCTTCCTGCCACTCAAAAATCACTTAGTCAAAACTCATTTTAGATCGATTTAATGGAAATTGAAAAACATTACAAAAGGGAGTTACGGTACTTCAACTCATTCCTTAAAATGTGCAGATAGTAGTGGTCTCATTCGCAAAACTACGTTATTAACCTTTAGAGATACAGTTGACCCCTAAATTGAAAAAGTAAATCCAAACAAAATAAAGAAGGGCATTTGAGGAGCTTCATACTCTTTCTCTGCATTTCTATTTTTCTTTTTCCAAAAAAGTTAGGAGGACTGATGATGCATTGAATTTGGGTGTGGGTGGGTGACTATGTGTGGGGGAGTTGCTGGAACCTGGTCTGAGCAGGGCTGGATATGGTAGGGCAGGGCTATGCCCCCACGAACTCCCTTCTCTCCCTCTGCACGTCCTTTGGCAACGCAGCGGCCACAAGGGATTCGGATGCAGCAGAGCGCGGAGACGAGGTGCCGGCCGCTATCGCCTGCTGCCCTAGGCCCATAGGTGGGCACTTCATTGGCTCACACTTTACCTGCCCCACCATCCGCCCTCCAGGTACCACTCCAGGCCTCTCAGGAGAAAGGTGCCTTTTTCTCCTCTCTTTCTACCCGTTATTTTGTGTTTTATTTTCTCGTACCTTCTGGAAATATCCATTAGAACTCCTGAGAAAAGCTTCTCTTCGAAACGCAGGGACACGACCAATGCGTCGTCCACGACGTGATCCACCGTTACCCTGACTTCGGAACCCGCTAGGAGTTTTAAGGCGGCAGCGGCGGCGGCAGCAACGCCAACACCCGCAGCCGCCATTTTGCTTCCTGCCTGTTCCTGAGCGCCGTTTCTCGTCTGCACCCACTCCGCTGCTCGCCGGCCTGGCTCCGGGGCGGGCGCTGCAACACCACCTGCCTCCCTGCCATCCTCCTATTGGTCCAAATCCATAGTCCCCTTCTCTGATTCGTGTTCTCGAACTATCCATCGGCTGTGGCAGGGGCGGCCTATTTGTTCTGTAGGTCTCCCGATTGGTGTGGTTGGCTGTCAATCTGCCGAGGTCGGGAGAGACTCGTTTGACGATTGGTTCAATGAACTGCCTGTCCCAAAACTGCGGCCCCGTTGTCATGAGAACTCGTGTCGCTCAAATCCGTTCTCAGATTTGTGAATGGTGAGACAAGCTGTCAATCAATCATCTTCGCCCCGAGGCTTACAGCAGTTTCTGACTCGTTGGATAACTTGTCAATTATCGGGCACCGAGCTATGAAGAACGCAATGGCTGCTATGCAATTGATTAGAATCAATAGCGATTTTTGCAGTTATATTTATTAACTATCACTGAAACCAATATTTGTCAAGTAATAACTATTAGTAATGTAATACCATACTTTTGAAAAGTTACTTTGCTTGTGAGAGAGCAAATCTTTGACCCCTTTACATGTGAACTATTTTAAGGACATTTCGAAAGGTCTTCGGAAGTTAAAGGCAATAGTTGAGAAATTCCGTTAGCTTTAGAAGAAAAATAAATCGCACATTTGTTGAATTTCAAGCACTTTGAGAAACTGAAATTTAGATAATATGACACTGAAAGCTCTAAAATGTCCAAATGGGTTGAAAGGCCTTTCCTTTCATCCCCCTTGTTTCAATGTAATAGTACTACCTTTTATAGTTGGGGTGAGGTAAAAGGTGATTCGGTAATTTATTTAAAACCTGCTTCCCTTGTTTAAATGGAAGGTATGAAACATTTCATTAAGCCTCGACTGCAATTAGGAACTTGAGCACGTGATTTACTGAGCAGCAATGATTCCAGTTCAGATGGATGGGGTGGGCGGGGGAAGTGTTTCCAGTTGCTTTAAAGCGGACGTTTAATGTGGAATTAAGGCCTCAGCCTGGTAACTGAAAATATGTAGGAATGCAAATATCTACAACGATGCCCTTTCAGCAGATTGCTCTAGGTCTGAAATCATTAATATATGCATGCTCAACAACATTCTGCATAAGATTGACCCAATTAAAAAATCATGAAAAGTGTTTCACTGTGTCAGAGCTGTTAAATTATAGTAATTAAATTTGGTGAGATCATTTGGCAACAGGGGAAAATAATCTTAAATACTTTTTCCTCCTCAACCATGAAAAGGTTGTCAGGTGCTAAAATTTACTGTTTGTGTCCTTATTGGATGATATAATGAATAATGATATTTTTGAGGTGAGTCCAGTTGAAGAACCATCCTCATAATTTTTGATCAAATTCAGCACCACATACAATGGAATAACTTTTAAACAAAGCCAGTGATTCAACTTGATTTTCCCATACCCAGCCACTTGTTATTGATCACTCTTTTTAAATATATAGTTCCTAACATATCTCAAAATTGTCCTTCAGAGTCCAAAACCTATGCTTTCTAGACTTACTATGATAACCTTGTTCCTTGTTTTTTTTCTTGCGCTCTATTCTCTTGCTGGCCATGTTTTTCTCTGTCTCTGTAACCTTACCTAGCCAAACAACACTCCAAGGTGTTTGCACTTTACAGTTCTGGTTTCTTGCATGTTGGCACTTTCATTGCTTTATCTTTGGTGTTGCAGCTTCACCTGCCTCAACCCTAAGCTCTGGAATTCTCTAAGGTGTATGTTTGCTATCCAGACATTTCATTACCTGGCTAGGTAACATCATCAGTGGCCACCTCCAAGTGAAGCAAAGCTGTTGTCTCCTGCTTTCTTTTTATATGTTTGTCCTGGATGGGGATCCTGGGGTTTGTGGTGATGTCATTTCCTGTTTGTTTTCTGAGGGGTTGATCGATGGTATCTAGATCTATGTGTTTGTTTTGGAATTCTCTCTCTATTCTTCTCCATCGCTCTGATTTCCATAAATCACTGTTTAAAGCAAAAGCTTGCCATTTTTAGTCACCTGATATAGAGTTTCTGGTCAATGGTAACCCCAGAATGTTGACACTGAGGACTCAGTGATGGTAAAACTATTGAATGTAAAGGGGGGATTGTTAGATTGTTTTTGATTGAAGATGGTCATTGCCTGACATTGTGTGATGCAAATGCTACTTGCCATTTTCAGTCCAGTCTTGGATATTGTCAAGGTCTTTCTGCATTTGAACATGGACTGCTTCATTATCTGAGCAATTGCGAATGGTGCAGAACATTGTCAGATTCATGAGTGAACACTTCCACTTTGACTTTATGATGAAGGAAAAGTTGTTGAAATAAAAGCTGAAGATGTTTAGGCATTGAAGAAGAACAACTGATGAAATGAACGTGAAGTGGTGCATTTTGGTAGGGCAAATCAAGGCAGGATTTATACACTTAATGGTAAGGACTTGGGGAATGTTGCTGAATAAAGGGATCTTGGAATGTAAGTTCATAATTCCTTGAAAGTGGAATTGCAGGGAGACAGGGTAGTGAAGAATGGTAGTGCTAGTACTGCAAAGGAGGGTTTAAACTAGATTTGCAGGGGGATGGGATCCTTAACAGCAGGAAGGTAAGTGCTAGGTTCGAAGGAGATACAGTGATCAGAAATGATAAGTTGAAGAGATAGATCAGGCTGGAACACAACAGGGAGCAAGGAAACTTTTGGATTCAGTTGCATTTATTTCAGTGCAAAATGGCTGACAAATAAAGCCGATGAGCTTAGGCATGGATAGATACGGGGAACTAGGATATTACAGCCATTACAGAAACATGGCTAAGGGAGGGACTGGACTGGCAGCTTAATGTTTTAGGAGGGTCAGATGCTTTAGGAGGGTCAGAGGTGGTTGAATGGAGGGGCTGGGGAGTTGCATTTTTGATTGATACTGCAAGTATCACAGCAGTAATCAGAGTTGAAATAACCAAAGGATCATCCTGTGAGACTTTATGGGTGGAGCTAAGAAATAAGAAGGGGGTGGTAACATTATTGGGGTTGTACTATAAACCCTCAGATAGTCAATGGGAATGAGAGGAGCAAATATGCAGGGACATTGGGAGACCTGCAGGAGGGATAGGGTTGTCACAGTAGGAGATTTTGATTTTCCTAACATAGACTGGGACCGCCAGAGTGTTAAGGGCTCCGATGGGGCAGAATTTGTTAGTTGTGTTCAGGAAAGTTTTCTCAAGAAGTATATAGAGATTCCTACTCGGGAAGGGGCAAAACTCAGCCTACTCTTGGGAAATAAGGCAGGACAGATGACAGAGGTGATAATGGGGGAGCACTTTGCGACCAGTGACCACAGTTCTATTTATTTTAAAACCTTTAAGTTGCCTCGGGAATGTGACTTGAACCAAGTTCTAGGATTTACATATTAATGAATTGAAACCTGCAACCTATTCTAAAAGATGAAAGACTTAACAGTTATCTAGATTTGTTCAATATGTCGCATCAGTGTATGACACCATAATCTTTTGTTATAAATTCTGTGTGCCATGATCCTACTCCACTAGCTACCTGACAAAGGAGCAGTGCTCCGAAAGCTTGTATTTCCAAATAAACCTTTTGGACTATAACCTGGTACCATGTGATTTTTAATTTTAAAATAGTTATGGAGAGGTTTTTTTTAAATTTTATATTTCTCTATATATGTTTGTACGTTTGTACAGGAGGGTGCGTTGGGGATTTTTTTTATTATTTGAGTTTATTTTTGTACCGTTTTGAATTGCATTGTTTAGTGTTTGTTGTAATATTTAAAAATCTATTTTTTCTTTAAAAAAAATATTTAAAAAATGTACAGGAGGGTGGGTTGGGGATTTTTTTTATTATTTGAGTTTATTTTTGTACTATTTTTGTACCGTTTTGAATTGCATTGTTTAGTGTTTGTTGTAATATTTAAAAATCTATTTTTTCTTTAAAAAAAATATTTAAAAAATAGTTATGGAGAGGGACAAAACTTGTCCACAGGTTCAAGTTCTAAATTTAAGTAAGGTGAATTTTGATGAAATTAGACAGAAGCTTGCAAGAGTTGATTGGAGTAGTTTGTTTGCAGGCAAAGGACCTCTGACAAGTCAGAGGCCTTTAAAACTGAGACAGCTAGAGTTCAAGGTCAGTATGTTCCTGTGTGGATGATGAGCAAGGTTGGCAGGAATAGGGAACCCTGGATGACAAGAGATATTGGATCTTTGACTAGAAAAAAGAAGGAGATGTGGTTCAGGTACAGGCAGCTGGGATCAAGGGAATCCCTGGAGGCATACATGGAGTACAGGAGTTTACTGAGGAAGGAAATCAGGAGGGCGAAAGGGGCACGAGATTGCCTTGGCTGAGAAGATTAGGATGAATCAAATAGATACTTTAAATATGTTAAAGGGAAAAGAATAACTAGAGAGAGAATAAAGCTCCTCAAGGACCAAAATGGACAGGTTTGTGTAGAACCACAGGAGAGGGCGAGATTCTCAATGAATATTTCTCCTCTGTGTTTACCATGGAGAAAGACATGAAGACTTGGGAACTTGGGGAAATTAGTGGTGATATCTTGGGGACAGTCCATATCACAAGAGAGGAGTGTTGGATGTATTAGAATGTATGAAAGTGGATAAATCTTTTCATCATGACCGGATATATCCAAGAATACCACAAGAGGCTAGAGAAGAAATTGCAGGGGCCTTGGCTGATATTTTTGCATCATCGTTAGCCACAGGTAAGGTCTCAAAAGACTGGAGGGTAGTGAATGATGTGCCATTATTCAAGAAGGGCTGCAAAGAAAAGCCTGAGAACTATAGACCAGTAAGCTTAACATTTGTGGTGTGTAAGTTACTTGAGAAGATTCTGAGAAATAAGATATACATGCATTTCGAAAGATAGGGTTTGATTAGGAGTAGTCAGCATGGCTTTGTAAGTGGGAACTCATGCCTCACAAATTTATTAGACTTCTTTGATGAAGTGACCAGGAAGGTTGACAAGGCAGTCATAGTCTATATGGATTTCAGTAAGGCCTTTGATAAGGTTCCGCATAGTAGGTTGCTCTGGAAGGTTAGATCGCATGGAATCCAGGGCAAGCAGGCAAATTGGATACAAAATTGGCTTGATAGTAGGAAGCAGAGGGTGATAGTGGAAGAATGCTTGTTAGATTGGAGGCCTGTGATGAGTGGAATGCCTCAGGTGTCGGTGCTGGGCCCATTTCTGTTTGTTGTCTATATCAATGATTTGGATGAGAAACATCCAAGACATGATTAATAACCTTGCTGATGACACTAAAATAGGCAGTATTGTAGACAGTGAGGAAGGTAGTCAGAAATTGCAGCAGGACCTTGATCAGCTGGAGAAGTGGGCCAAGAAATGGCAAAAGAAATTTAATATTGATAAGTATGAGGTCTTGTATTTTGGAAAGTCAAATCAAGGTAGAAGTTTCATGGTGAATGGTAAGGCCTTAAGGAGTGTAGTGGAACACGGAAACCTTGAAGTTCAGGTTCACGGTTCTCTGAAAGTGGAGTCGCAAGTAGATAGGGCAGTGAAGAAAGCTTTTGGAACACTGGGTATTGAGTATAGAAGTTGGGGAGATGTGTTGCAGATAGTAGTTACTGGTGGTATACTGCAAGGATTTGTTTTGGGTCCACTGCTGTTTGTCATTTTTATAAACAACCTGGATGAGGGATGTGTTAGTAAATTTGCGGATGACGCTAAGGTCGGTACAGTTGTGGATAGTATCGAAGGATGTTGTAGGTTACAGGGCGACATATATAAGCTGCAGAGTTGGGCTGAGAGATGGCAAATGGAGTTTAATGCAGAAAAGTGTGAGGCAAAGAAGTGGATCTCTCAGAGAATAAATTCATCCTGCTTTCACTCTTGACTGGTGCTGCGACTCATAAGGGAAATTCCGTTTTTGAGAAGAAAAAAGATGTTCTTCCTGAGAATTGACTGCAGTGCTCACTTATACAGTGTGAGCTGTAGCCAACACCGTAATATTTACAGAACTCTTCCATTCAAATCCTATTCGACACTGAACTGCTTATTTTTTGCATCCATCCCCATTGACCTCTTCCCACATCTTAATCAAAATCCTCTTCTTTGTTTCCAAACTATCTACATTCTCTCTCACAACATCCCATCCCCACCTTCAGACATACATGCAGGCTCCTTTGTTTTACCTTGACTCTGAAAATTCCTCGGCTTTACAATTCGCTAGCCTTAACTTCCAATCACCTGAAAAAATGTCTGCCCATTGGGGGGTAATCTCATAAATTTTCTTTGTGTTTCACATCTTTTTGGAATGCATTGGCTGATCAAGCCATTCTTAATCCTCTTGCTTCAGGAAGCCTAGTATATACTTGCAAACAAGTTTCTTACCTTGCTTGACCAAAATGTCGATGGAACAAACATAAAACATGCTGGGGAAACTCAGGAGGTGTGGTAGCATCTGTGGATTGGGAAACTGTTAAAATTTCAAACCTAATATGACTTATTCAAAATGTGGATGATTTTATCAATACTCTGATATTTATCTGAAAGTTGGCCTGCAAGTGGTCCTTTAATAAAACCTTGCCAGACTGACTACATTCTACTCTCTGGCAGGGTAGGGATCAAAAACATGAAACTATGTAGTTTGTTCTTCCAGCATGAGTGTAAGGTTGAGTTGTTCTGGGGTGTTGATTTATTTTGTGGAAAGTTCAGTGAGGTAGCCACCTTTTGTGATTGGAAATTCAATTCTAATTTGCACTTTTCCCTCTGGTTGACTATTAGTACCTATCCAAAAAAAAATTAAAGAGATCATGATTGCAACCAGTTTGGGACTCATGACTGAGTCCCAAACTGGGTATGCATTAATATTATTTCCTTGGCAGTGAAAGGTAATGAAAGAGGTACACTCATCAGTTGTGTTTCTTGCATTGCAGGAGAGCTGTGGATTTGCAGTTACGGACAATTACTGCCCAGGACTTCTCTAATGCTGGGTAGTCTATGCAGCCTTCAATGACCTCGCTGCACATAAGAAATCTCTCAATGTGTTTGAAGGCAGATGAAACCTAGCATTGTTGACGAGCCTCACTATTTATGCTTCCATTGCACTGTAATCATTTGATTCCATCATGTTCCTGCCTTGAATATGCATACCTTCTTCACCAACATTTTTATAAATAGCACAGAAATCAAACACCCTTTGGAATTTGGAGCAGGAAACAGCAGGTCAAGGTGACTTTGAAGGTGGACACCAGGGGAGCAATTCTCCATCTTCCTCCAGCTTTGCTATCACATGAACGTGAGGCAGTTTTGTTTACCTTGGCAGCCCCAGAGTTTGTCATACCAGTGACAAATCTGGCGACAAGATGGACAATTGCTACATTGTTATGATTTATACGTACAACCCCCACGTCCCAGCAGCTGACATCCTGACCTTCCTGAGTGGATGACGTCCAGGTCGAGGGAGAAAGCACTGATGTGGTCAACCCTTTCGGCATCTGGACTAGCATGCGGCAGGTCAAGATAACCCTGAGATCGACACCAGTGGGAACATCCTCCACCCACCCTCCAGCTTTGCTATCGGAGGGAGCAGAGGGTACCTGACATACACAGGGCAGCCAAAAGTGTGCCAAACCTGCGGGAGGTCAGGCCACATGGTGGCGGACTATCAGGTCACTATCTGTTGGAACTGCAGGAGGGTCACCCGACCAAGGAATGCAAAGAGGCCAAGAACTGTAACGTGTGCGGGGAGGTGGGCCATGTGTACAAGACCTGCCCAAATGAGGGGCCGCCACCTACGCACAAATGGCCAGAGGTGGATCGCAAAAGACCAGAAAGGTACCACAAACCAGCAGGGGAACGGTGTCTGGTGGCACCCAGAAGGAAGGACAGGCTGGAGGGGAGCAGACGGCAGCTACTGGAGAGGTACAGCAGCCGATCCAAGCCCCTACAGGACAGATGGAAGCAATGGAGGAGGAGGGAACCAAGGAGGCAGGGGAGTGGATCCCTGTAAAAAACAGGAAGAGGAAAACCCGCCAGGTCCCCAAAGCCTCCCGGCAAAAGGGGAAACGGCAGCTGCCCAGTGAGGATACGGGCAGCTCTTAGATGGTGGAGATGGGCGCAAGGAGGGTCGTCACCAAAAGAAGAGACAGAGCGCTGCGGGGAGAAAGGAGGGCAGCACCTGCCAAACAGGAAATGACGAACCTTCTGAGGCGACTGGTAAAGATCACCCCCACCAGGTGAAAACCAGGAGGTACCCACAACCCCACAGGTCTAGGTAACTGGGAGCAACGACCCTCTGACAGCCCCGCTGTCAGACTCAGAACTGGACTGTGCGAACCCTGGTCCCGGCCCGATGACACCAGAATGGGGAAATGGCCCCAGTGTGGAGCCGGACAGCTACCTCAGCCCTGCGAGGGTCCAGCAGTTCGCCTACACCACAGGGATGCAGACAGCTACCCCAGAACAGCAGGAGCAGCCACAAATGGACACTGGTAACCTCATAAACTGTTAAAATGGTGATAAAAATTGTGAGTATTAATGTGCGTAGCATTAAATCTGCTACGCGATGTGTTTCTATGTTGGCCTTCCTCGCCAACATTAAAGCTGAGGTCCTGTTTCTGCAGGAGTGTGGGATACCGCACCTCAGCAGCTACAGGAGATGGTCGAGCTTCTCAGCAGCTACAGGAGATGGTCGAGCTTGTGGGCCCATGGGCCGTCAGTTTGGTCGGGAGGCAATGATAACCGCTCCTCAGGCCTGGGTATCTTGTTGTGAGGAGGCAACTTCACCATCTCCGAGGTTAAGGAGGTGGTGGGCGGGCACCTCCTCGTCACTGATGTCATATACAGAAATGCTCCCCTGAGACTGATTAATGTGTACGCCCCAGTCGGTAAGAGTGAATGGTTGGCCGTCCTGCAGGAGCTTCCACTGTTGCTGGCTACGTCCAGGCCGGAGACTTCAACTGTATCATTGATGCAGATGGACGATCTGGCGAGGGGCACAGTAAACTGGATTCTACGTCCAGAGCCCTGATGGACACGGTAAAAGATGCCAAGCTGTACGATGTCTTCAGCATCCCTGCAGACAGAGCACAGCATAGATATACCTGGTCACGGGCAGATGGGTCTAGTCGCTCAAGGATAGGTTCCCTGTTTGTGTCCCGAACACTCTCGGTCAGATCCACCGACGTCAAGTCCCGAACACTCTCGGTCAGATCCACCGACGTCAAGTCGGTGCTCTTCTCTGACCACTGCCTCCTGCTGACCGACTGTCACCTACAGGACGAGCAGCGGTCTGGTAAGGGAACATGGAAGCTGAACACAAAGTTGTTGACCCCGGGAAATATTGAGGAGTTCATGGAGGATTACGCAGGTTGGAGAACCGTGAAGCCCCTCTTTGAGTCTCTAGCGGACTGATGGGAAACAGTAAAAGGGAACATCAAGAGGTTCTTCATCCTCAAAGGTGTTCATGAGGCGAGAGAGAGGCGGGGAAAACTGTCCCAACTCCAGGAAAGCATGCAGAACCTGCTCCTGCTGCAGACGTTGGGGGTTGATGTCACGAAGGACCTCCAGGATGTGAAGGGCCAGCAAGCCTCGCTCTTTTCCTCAGAGGCCTCCAAGATAATCTTCCGGTCCAGGGTCCGCTCCATGGAGCAGGACAAGACATGCTCACGTTTCTTCTTCCAGAAGGTGCATAAAGAGACCTCTGTGCTCAGCAGCCTGAAGGAAGAAGATGGCTTGGTAACGTCATCTCAGGCTGACATCATGAGGATCAGCAAATCCTTCTATGCCAGTCGGTATGACTCGAAGCCAACCGACAGCACGGCCTCCCAGACCTCTATCCTGGAGGTCTTAGATGACAGAACATGGGAGAGGCTGGACCAGCCGTTATCTCTGAATGAGCTGACCAAGGTCCTTGAGTCCTTTGAAAAGAATAAAACTCCCGGAAGCGACGGCTTACCGGTCGAGCTCTATTCTGCTCTGTGGGACTTAATTGGCTAGGACCTGCTGGAGATGTATGCCAGTATGCTTCTTGCAAGTACCATGAGTTAATCCATGAGGAAAGGCATCATCACCCTCATCTACAAGCAGAAGGGAGGAAATTAGAAATTGGAGACCAATCTCACTATTAAACGCGGATTACAAAATCTTGTCAAAGGTCATCATCACCAACCGGGTCAGATTTGCTCTGGAATCGGTGATTCACCCTGACCAAACCTGTGCTGTACCAGGCAGGAAGATCGCTGAGGGTCTCGCACTCCTCAGGGATACAATTGCCGATGTGCAGGACAGAGGGGTCGACACCTGCCTCATCAGCGTGGACCAGGAGGAAGCCTTTGACAGGATATTGCATTGTTTTTTGAGGGATGTTCTCTCCAAAATGGGCTTTGGGGAGGGAATCTGCAATTGGATCAGACTGCTTTACACCAACATTGTCAGTGCAGTCTCAATCAATGAGTGGGAGTCAGATAGCTTCCCAGTCAGAACTGGAGTCAGGCAGGGCTGCCCTCTTTCTCTTGCCTTGTTTGTGTGCTGCATAGAGCCATTGGCCGAGTCCATCAGGAAGAATGAGAGCCTGAGAGGGGTGACTATTCCTGGCAGCGGGGGGCTACAGGTTAAGGCCTCCCTGTACTTGGATGATGTCACTGTTTTCTGCTCAGATCCGCTGTCCGTGCACAGACTCATGTGCATATGTGACCAGTTCGAACGGGCCTCAGGGGGGCCAAGGTAAACCGAGGCAAGAGCAAGGACATGCCCTTTGGGAACTGGGCACCAATCCTCGATCCCCTTCACCGTCAGGACTGATCTCCTGAAGATGCTGGGTATTTGGTTCAGTGGGGTTGGGGCGTGCGCCAAGACTTGGGAGGAGCGGATCAGGAAAGCGAGGCAGAAACTAGGCAGATGAGCAAAGGTCACTCTCCATCGCGCAAAAAAACCCAGTCATCAGGTGTGAGGTACTGTGAGTGTTGAGGTCTGGCCCAGTCCCAAAACCTGTGCCGTCGCAGTCACCTGGGCCATCTTCCACTTCATGTGGAGATCAAAGATGGACCGGGTCCAAAGGGATAGCATGTATAAAGATCTGGGCAACGGGGGGATAAACACGCCCAATGCTACCCTCACCCTGATGGCCATCTTAGTGTGTGACTGCGACAAGCTGTGCGTGGATCCCCGGTACGCAAATACCAAGTGTCACTACATATTGAGGTCCTACCTGTCCCCGGTGTTGCAAAGGATGGGACTGGCCTTGCTGCCGCAGAACGCTTCAAGTAGTTGGACTGTTCCGTATCACCCGTCCTTCGGGGAGAAATTGATGAAGAAAAACACCTTTGACCACTATTCCATCAGGAAGTGGTCAGCACATAGTGTCCTTGAGACCCTTTGGGAAAAGGAGAGGGCGGATCCTGTCGAGCAGTTCCCTGAGCAGACTGTCAAAGTCATTTGGCAGAATGCCTCATCGCCAGAACTTTCCAACAAGCACCAGGACGTGGCTTGGCTGGTGGTGAGAAGGGCTCTGCTGGTGAAATCCTTCATGCACGCCCGGTCTATCTGCCCCACTGCACGCTGCCCTCGAAGTGGCTGTGGAGGGGATGAGACTGTCACACACCTCCTTCTGGAATATGCCTATGCAAAGGAAGTCTGGAGAGGAATGCAGTGGTGCTTGTCGAGGTTCGTCCTGAGCAGCACCGTGACACGAGATTCTGTGCTCTACGGTCTGTTTCCCGGGACACATTCCGACACGAACATCAACTGTGCCTGAGAATCATCAACTCGGTGAAAGCCGCTCTTTGGTCTGCCCGAAACCTGTTGATCTTCCAGCTGAAGGAGTTGACCCTGACTGAGTGTTGCAGACTGGCATATTCAAAGATCTAGGACTATGTGCTGAGGGACGCGCTGAAGCTTGGGGCAGCTGCTGCCAAGACGTGGTGGGAAAGACCACCGTGTAAGGTCTGCCTGCCTAAGAAGATCAGGGGGCCCACTCAGTAATTGGGCTCCGCTGACACCTCAGTAGGATATCTGGATAGTCAATGTACAGACTTGTACATAAGAAGGATTAATTCCGATCTCTGTATGTAAAGAAATGGAATGTATACATATGAACGGCATCACTAATTGTATAGATATCAAAATAATTTTATGAATAAAGTATATTTTTGAAATAAAAAAAAGTAATCTGTAAGAACCTTCACATACCCCGACTGAGTGTTGCAGACTGGCACATTCCAAGGTCCAGGACTACGTGTTGAGGGACGTGCTGAAGCTTGGGGCATCTGCCGCCAAGGCACGGTGGGGAAAGACCACCGTGTAAGGTCTGCCCGCCAAAGAAGAACAGGGGGCTCACCCAGTAATTGGTCTCCGCTGACGCCTCAACTAAATATCTGGACGGTTGACATACAGACTTGTGTCTACCAACAATTAAGTCCAATCTCTGTCTGTAAAGAAATGCAATGTATACATATGAACGGCATCACTAATTGTATAGATATCAAAATATTTTTATGAATAAAGTATAATGTGAGAAAGGATTGCAAGCAGACTATGTGGGGCGGCCACCTCCTCAAGACCTGCCCTGCCCGGAACTAAGAAAGCATGTCGATAAAAGGACAATCACTGCTATCATGAAGGAAATCTGCAACCCTCAACCTGTCAAACCCTCCAGTGAGGTGAATCAGATAATGAAGGCAACAGGAGAGGACTGGACAGAGGAAAAGGATATGGTAGTAGACTGTCAAATAATAGTATAGCCTCTGAGCCTCCGATTAAATCAATTGAGGAGAGGCCAGCAGAAGGAGAGCTCAGTTAGTGGTAGCTAATCAAGCAGATCAGAAAGAAGAAAGAGTCAAAAGAGCCAGTGACTGGAGATATCTCTCTTCTGACATGGAAAACAGGGGCTGCCACCCTTGAGGAGAGGAAGGGCAAGGAAACCAACTGCAGCAGAAGCAGCAAAATGATGAGGAGTTGGAATTTTAGAAAGCTGAACTCCAAAATAGAACAGTAAAAAAGGTTAGAGAAACAAAACAAGGTGTTTTATTTAACACCTTGTACAGCCCAGCTCTGTGAAACCAGAACTAGAAAGGCCCTCAAGGTGAACAGACTGGAATGATTTAACAATAGAGGAAAGTTCAAACCTGTCTGGATACATCATGTCCGCATCCCTGCACCCCTTGACCCCTGCCCCCCCAAAAAACCTCATCCTATCCAACATGCTGTGCTGGAATTTGCTATCAGCAGGGAACAGAATAGCTTTTGCAGTCCAACAACAGTGAGACTGTTTGTAAAGACAGTGCTTATGCAAAATCATAGCCAGGGGATGCACTTGTCAAACACCTTGGATCCAGTTGGTGAAAAGCAGATTTAAAATGCAGGCATGCTATTCACTCCTTCAACATTGTCACAGAGGCATAAAAGACTGCACCTCCACCTCTTGCTTTTGATTTCATTGTCAGGAAAGTGATGAAGGGCACTGAGTTTGACATCTTGCATCCACATCATGAATTTAAAAATCACACCACACCAGATTATAGTCCAACAGGTTTATTTGGAAGTACTAACCTTCGGAGCACTGCTACTTCATCAGGTAGCTGTGGAGCAGGATCATAAGACACAGAATTCATAGCAAAAGATCACAGTGTCATGCATGCAACTGATATGATATATTGAGCAAATCACAACCACCTGATGAAGGAGCGGCGCTCCAAAAGCTAGTTCTTCCTATTGGACTATAACCTGGTGTTTTGTGATTTGTAACTTTGTACACCCCAGTCCAACATCAGCATCTCCAAATCTAGATTGATGTTAAGTCTTTCGTCTTTTAGAATGGGTTGCAGGTTTCTATTCATTCATATGTAAATTCTAGAATGTCTTTCAAATCACATTTTCAACATAACCGAAGGTTTTATAAAGAAGGTGACATCTCAGCTCAGATAATGTATTAAAGATGTGAGGTTAGCGTCTGGCTGTATCCCAATTTCCGAAGTAGGAATTTATAACATGTTACATGGATTGACTGCCTGTGGATTGTGTGCTTTTTGAACAAAATAGAATGTATCTGAAATTACAATTCTGCAAATACAAATTCACCACATAGACTTTTATGTGGGTGTGCATGTATGTGAAAGGGAGAGAGAGTGTGTGTGTGTGTAAGCGTGTAGGAGAGAGTGTGAATGTGAGTGCATGTGAGAGTGTGCGTTTGCATATGTGCGCCTCTTGGGGGGTGTATGTGTCTGTGTATGAGAGAGCATGTGCATGAGAAAGGGTTGTGTGAGTATGTGAGTGTGCATGATTGTGTGTGTGTATGTGTGTGATTGTAGTGTAGTGGGGTCACCTGTAGTGTGACATGAACCTAAGGTCCTGGTTGAGGTTTTACTCATGGGTACTGAACAAGGCTATCAGCCTCTGCTCAGCCACTCTGCAATGTTGCGTATTGCAAAGTCGGCCTTGGAGAATTGTCGCCCGAATATCTGAGGCCAAATGTCCAGACTGCTGAAGTGTTACCCGACTGGGAGGGAGCATCTCTGTTTGGCAATTGTTGCATGTGTCCATTCATCCGTTGTCGTAACATCTGCTTGGAATCACCAATGTATCATGCCTCGGGGCATCCTTGCCTGCAACATATGAGCTAGACATCATTGGCCGAGTCACGTGAGTACCTGCTATGTACATGCTGGGTGGTGTCACCCCCGTGTCAAGGTAGTATCCATGTCAACATTCTGACACATTTTGCAATGGTTGCCATGACAGGGTTGTACAGGGTTGTGGTTGGTGTTGATCTGAAGGCTGGGCAGTTTGCTGTGAAATGTGTCCAAGGAGAGGGAGAATCGACGTTTCGGGCATGAGCCCTTCTTCAGGAATCCATTCCTGAAGAAGGGCTCATGCCCGAAACGTTGATTCTGATTCCTGAAGAAGGGCTCATGCCCGAAACATCGATTTTCCTGCTCCTTGGATGCTGCCTGACCTGCTGCGCTTTTCCAGCAACACATTTTTCAGCTCTGATCTCCGGCATCTGCAGTCCTCACTTTCTCCCAGTTTGCTGTGAACAATGGTCTGTTTAAGGTTTGGCTGTTGTTAAGGGCAAGGAGTGGAGGCATGGGAAAGGTCTTGGTGAGGTGCTTATCCTCGTCAATAATGTGTTGCAGGCTGCAAAGAACATGGCATAATTCTTTCTGCTCCCGGGAAGTACTGGACAACAAAGGGTACCCTATCAGTTGCATCCTGTGTCTGTCTCCTGGGGAGGTCATTACAGTTTCTCACAGCAGTACTTCGGAACTGTTGATTGATCAGTTGAGCATCATATCCTGTTCTTATGAGGGCATCCTTCAGCACCTTCAGGTATCCATCACATTCCTCCTCATCTGAACAGATCCTGTGTATGTGTAGGATTTGTCTATAGAGGATGGTTGTTTTCTTATCTTTAGGGTGGAAGCTAGAGAAATGCAGCATTGTGAGGTTATCCGTGGGTTTGCGATAGAGTGAGGTACTAAGGTGCCTGTCCTTGAGGAGATGCATGTGTCCAAGTTGGAGATAGATACTAAAGAGTAGTCCGTGGTAAGTCTGATGCTGGGATGAAATTCGTTGATGTCACTGTGTAGTTGTTTCAGTGACTCCTTGCCGTGGGTCCAGAGGAAGAAAATGTTATCAATATATGTGTTGTATAGTGCTAGTTAGAGGACCTGAGCAGCAAAGAAGTCTTGTTCAAAGTTGTCCATGAAGTTGTTGGCATATTGGGGTGTAAGTTTGGTCCCCATGGCTATTCCGTGTGTTTGGATGGAGAACTGGTAGTCAAAGGTGAAAACGTAGTTGAGCATGAAGCAGATGAGTTGTAGCATGGTGCTCAGAGACTGACAGTTGTTGATATTGAGTACTGAGGCTGTTGCTGTGATGCCGTCATCGTGGGGAATGCTGGTGTCGAGTGCTGACACGTCCATTGTGACGAGGAATGTTCCTGGTTGGACTATACACTTAATGGTAAGGTCCGAGGGAGTGTTGCTGAACAAAGAGACCTTGAAGTGCAGGTTCATAGCTCCTTGAAAGTGAAGTAAAACGTAGATATGATAGTGAAGAAGGTGTTTGGTGTGCTTTCTTTTATTGGTCAGAGTACTGAGTTCAGGAGTTGGGAGGTCATGTTGCGGCTGTACAGGACATTGGTTAGGCCACTGTTGGAATTCTGTATTCCTTCCTGTCGGAAAGATGTGAAACTTGAAAGGGTTCAGAAAAGATTTACAAGAATGTGCCAGGGTTGGAGAATTTGAGCTGTAGGGTGAGGCTGAACAGGCTGGGGCTGTTTTCCCTGGAGCGTCGGAGGCTGAGGGGTGACCTTATAGAGGTTTACAAAATTATGAGGGACATGGATAGGATAAATAGACAATGTCTTTTCCCTGGGGTGGGGGAGTTCAGAACTAGAGGGCATAGGTTTAGGGTGAGAGGGGAAAGATATAAAAGAGACCTGAGGGGCAACTTTCTCACAGAGTGTGGTACATGTATGGAATGTGCTGCCAGAGGAAGTGGTAGCAGCTGGTACAATTGCAACATTTGAAAGGGCATTTGGATGGGTCTATGCAAAGGAAGGGTTTGGTGGGATATGGGCTGGATGCTGACAGGCGGGACTAGATTGGGTTGGGATATCTGGTTGGCATGGATAAGTTGGACTGAAGGATCTGTTTCCATGCTGTACATCTCTATGACTCTATGACTAGTCTGTGAGTGCTGAGCTTCCGTAAGAAATCTGTAGTATTGTGACAGAAGCTGGGGGTCCCTGGCATCATGGGTTTCAAGATGTCCTTCTCATAGTCAAAGAGGTTCTCAAACAGGGAAACAGGGTTCTGTCGCCTGACATGATGGAACAACCAGGTGTGTTGGCTTTGTGTATCTTTGGAAAGTAGTAGATGTCCCCCACGCAAGAAATACGTGGGATGAGAGTGCACAGGGAACTCTGTAGGACTCACACTCATAAGCACACACTCACATTCACACACACACTCTCTCTCTCTTCCCCTGCCACTCCCCCAGCCCCGCCCCCTCACATGCACACACACATATAAGTCAATGGGGTGAATTTGCATTTGCAGAATTGTAATTGCAGATACATTCTATTTTGTTCAAAAAGCATACAATCCACAGGCTGTAAATGCCAGCGGTCAATCCATGTAACGTGTTATAAATTCCTACTTTGGAAAGAGAACCAGTCTGACTCAAATTGGGATAAAGGCAGACTCTAACCTTACACCATTAATGCATTGTCTGAGCTCAGTTGTCACTTTTTTAAATAAAACCTTAGGTTATGTTGAGAATGTGGTTTGAAAAATGTTCTGGGATTTACATATGAATGAATCAAAACCTGCAACCCATTCTAAAAGATGAAAGACTTAACAGCAGTCTAGGTTTATTCAATGTATCGAATCAGTTGCATGCATGACACTGTGATCTTTTGCTATAAATTCTGTGTCTTATGGTTCTGCTCCACAGCTACTTGTTGAAGGAGCAGCACCCCAAAAGCTAGTACTTCCAAATAGGCCTGTTGGACTATAACCTTTGTTGTGTGATTTTTAACTTTGTCCACCCCAGCCCAACACTGGCATCTCCACATCATGGCACATCATGATTTGACAGACCAGGATTTCAGTGACGTCATCACCTCACTGACTGAAGAGCAATTCATAACAATTGAAGACCTATGCTTCAGTCTTGCCAAGTTTCTAGACAATGATGATTTGATGAATACAAGGCTCTCCCATCTCTGTACGGCAACAGAACATCGAAGATGTTAGTTACTTGCCCTAACTAGGAAGACGCAACTCCAGTAGAAGTTATAGAGTCATAGAAATGTCCAACTCATCCATGCCGACCAGATATCCTCAGTTAATGTAGTCCCTTTCGTCAGCACTTGGCCCATATTCCCAGAAGTGATGTTGTGATTGGTATCCATACAAGAATAAGCAAAGCACCATTGTATTTCTAGCTATCCACATGATCTGAACATCCAACAACACTAATACAATCCATGAAATTGCAGTCTTATCCCTTGTGGAAAAGTTCAAGCACAAGAACACCTTTGATCATAAATCATCGGGCAATGGTCATCAGTAATTTCCTTGAGGCAGGAAAAGGAGATGGTGGGTCTTGTTCAATGGTTCTATGAGCAGACTGTCAAAATTACTTGGCAGAATGTTCCACTGCCAGAGCCTTCAAACAAGCACCAAGATATAGCTTAATAAAAAGCAAAAGAACTGTGGATGCTGTGAATCAGAATCTAGATTAGTGTGGAGCTGGAAAAGCACAGCAGTTCAGGCAGCATCCGAGGAGCAGTAAAATCGATGTTTCGGGCAAAAGCCCTTCATCAGAAAGCAACCAAGCTATATCTTGGCCACAAAAACAGAAGTTGCTGGAAAAGCTCAGCTGGACTGGCAGCATCTGTGAAGAGAAATCAAGTTTCTGACAAAGAGTCACCGGACCGAAAACATTTACTTTGACTTCTCTTCACAGATGCTGCCAGACCAGCTGAGCCTTTCCAGCAACTTCTGTTTTTGTGGCCAAGATATAGCTTGGTTGCTTCCTGATGAAGGGCTTTTGCCCGAAACATTGATTTTACTGCTCCTCGGATGCTGCCCGAACTACTGTGCTTTTCCAGCACCACTCTAATCTAGATTCTGGTTTCCAGCATCTGCAGTCATTGCTTTTACCTGGTAATTGTGAGAAGGGCTCTCCCCATCAGATCTTTTTTGCATGATCAAAATCTCATCCCTCAACATGATGCCCTTGAGAGGCTGTGATGGAGAACCACCTCCTCCTGGAATGTAATGTTGTTGAAGTGGCTTCATGATACAGGAGTTTGTGCTCTACAGGGTGTTCCACACTGTGGTAAATATCAATAGAAAGATGGTATTTAGTCTGCCTGAAATCTCCAGTGCAAAGAGTTGTTTGTGACTGAATGTTGCAGACTGGCACATTCCAAGGTCCAGGAAAACATGCTTGGGGACACACTAAGTTATAGGGTCAAAAATCATATGACACCAGGTCATAGTGCAACAGATTTAATTGAAACCACTGGCTTTTAGAGCGCTGCTCCTTCATCAGGTGCGAGTGCGGGAGGAAGGCCTTAGATACAGAATTTATAAGGAATAGATCAAAGGGTCATGCAATTCATGCAAACAAAGTGAACACACCTAAGATGGCTCTTAAATCTTTAATCAGTTAGAATGGAGGTAGAGGTTTCAGTTATAGATTAGAGGAGCCGTCATAATGGAACTATGAGGAAGAGTTGCCATCTAAGGCCTTTAAGCCACAGTACACCAAGGGGCTGAAAACTGGGTAAAATCTCTCAGTTTGACATGTAATAAATATTCTAGGAGAAAGTGAGGACTGCAGATGCTGGAGATCAGACTGATTCCTGAAGAAGGGCTCATGCCCGAAACGTCGATTCTCCTGCTCCTTGGATGCTGCCTGACCTGCTGCACTTTTCCAGCAACACATTTTCAGCATGTAATAAATATTGAAAACATTAACTGTAAATATGGTAATGTACAGATTAGAATCAATTTGTATCATATGTCAATTTTGAGTAATCATTTATGTTTATAAACTTTACAAATAAAGATTATATTTGGTAGAATAAAGTTCTGTTGTATCAACATGGCTTTTATATCCACTCTCATATCCCATCATCTCTGAGATGTTTGCCCTCTTTGAACCCATCCCATTTGTTATATAATTCATAAAGAGCTAGAAGCTAATGATTATATGACTATATATCCTGGGATGTCATATTTACTATTACACTGCATATACCACATGGAGACCAGAAAGAAATATACTTATGAAACGTTAACATTTTGAAACTGAAGTGTAGTATTTCTAACTTATAGGTTTTGAATGCTTAACACAATTTCAATCTAGTTTCTGCTCCAATTACCTTCTGATACTATCTCTCTAGCCATTTAAGACCATTGTCCAGATTTTACACATGGATTTTGGTTTGTAAAGGAGTCTCATACAGCATTTTATTTAACCCCTTTGGAAACTGTCATATGGCCCAATGCCACTTCCGTGCCCCTCTTTTTCCCCCACATGCTTTCCCATCCAGCTGAGAGCAGGTTACTACTGTTAGTTATTATCGGACAAATATATATACATATATTTTTATATATATATATATATAAAACTATGCCATGTTCACTGCAAAGGTCAAATTGCCAAGCCTAAAGCATTTATCATTTACCCAGTTTGACTATGGCCATAAAAGACATGCAAGGCTGTTAAGATGAGATTCACCCTTTATGAATCCACACTTAACATCATGTATTTTGCTACTTTCAGTTTATTTTTGAATACTGTCCACATTAGCTTTACAATTATAAAGATCAAACTAAAGGCTATTTTGCTGTCAAATATGGCTTTTAACATGCTTCCTGAATATGGAAACTGTATGCACATAATTCTAGTGTATTAATCCAGGTCTCATTGATTCACTCAAAATGATCATCAGTACTTTACAGATCTTCTCTCTTGACTCTCTCAGCTTTAGTTAATCCATTTGGTGTAGTTTATTGGTTTTCAGTCTCTTGAGGCAATCGAAACAGAAAAAAAAGGGAAGTGTCCACACACGATAGGAATCCACCTCACAGCCAGAACTGTCCAGGGAACTCCAGAAAAAGGTTCGACACAGTTAAGCGTCATCCAATAGCACTTGCTGATTGAATAATTCTTTTACTGCGGCAAGGTGGCTCAGTGGTTAGCACTGCTACCTCACAGTGCCCTGGACCCAGGTTTAATTCCAGCCTCAGGTGTCTGTGTGGAGTTTGCACATTCTCCCCGCATCTGCGTAGGTTTCCTCCGGGTGCTCCAGTTTCCTCCCACAGTCCAAAGATGTGCAGGTCAGGTGAATTTGTCATGCTATATTGCCCATAGTGTTAGGTGCGTCAGTCAGGTAAATATACGGTAGGGGAATGGGTCTGGGCAGGTTACTCTTCAGAGGGTTAATGTGGATTTGTTGGGCCAAATGGCCTGTCTCCATACTGTAGGGAATCTAATCAAAACCTTTACTTCACTGAAGCCAAAATTCCAGAGTAATTACAATATGTGTTTCAAGTAGAACAGAATATTCCACTTTAGTAAAATAGTGAATCCGTTTTGTGATTTCGACCTATTCAAATTATATAACAGTTTTACTATTGCAGAATTACTTGTGGACTTCTCTATGAGTGAGTACAGTACCAATTCTGCCAGAAGTCCAAGTTTTGAGACTTATTCTATTCTAGATCCAATTTGAAACATAAGGGCATTTATTGGTAAAATCCATGGGGTTTTCTTGACTGTAAGAACTCTGAACAGTCTGTAGTAAGTTGAGGACCACACTCTGCTGAGTGAACATTAACAGACTTTATTGAACATAACTATAAACAAAGGATAGTAGGAGGAGCACTACAAATCCAGGCACTAGCTCTGTATGATCTGCCATTATTATGAATCCCTTTGGATCTATACCCAGAGGTAAGATATAATTCCTTTACCCTGCACAGTCTGTTCAAAGCATACATTCCTGGTTATGATTTGGAGATGCCGGTGTTGGACTGGGGTGTACAAAGTTAAAAATCACACAACACCAGGTTATAGTCCAACAGGTTTAATTGGAAGCACACTAGCTTTCGGAGCATCGCTCCTTCATCAAGTGATAGTGGAGGACTCAATCCTAACACACAGAACTTATAGCAAAAATTTACAGTATGATGTAACTGAAATTATACATTGAA
>NC_057723.1:58649227-58671283 GCF_004010195.1 Chiloscyllium plagiosum | reverse complement strand
CCTTAAACATTTGTCTAGCTATCACCATTGTTAACAGCTAACCTGAGAATGCAATTTTTTAAAAAAAGGTTTTGTGATTTTACACATGAAAGAAGTGAAACTGTAAATTTTTGCTATAAATTCTGTGTTAGGATTGAGCCGTGCACTACCATCTGATGAAGGAGCGACGCTCCGAAAGCTAGTGTGCTTCCAATTAAATCTGTTGGACTATAACCTGGTGTTGTGTGATTTTTAACTTTATTCCTAGTTATAGCCTACATAATCTGCCTCAGAATCAAATAGTTGAATTTCTCCAAATAATAAGTTTATTAACATTGATTTGTCAGGTGAACCATACATTCAAATCAGCCAAACTAATAATTTTTATTCATTCGGTTGTGTGGTACATTGTAGAATGAATTGAAAGTAAATTGCCGGGATTATTTTAAGACATTCACCTTTAATTGGTTCCATAGTATATTTTTAGTTTTCCAATTAACATGGCAATGCAAAAAAAATTCTGTGGGATATATCACCCTATTTTAGCACTTGTTTAATGCCAAATGTAATACATTACCAATAATTATCAACAGACGTTTTTAATCATTTCATCTCAATTGAACCCAAAATGAATCATAAAATGCTTATGGTCATGTTTCAAGACAATGTTTTGTTCCATGGTCACACCTGACCAAATGCAACATTGACTTCCAATTTGACCTTGAGAAGTAACTTCACACATCACCTTGACCACTTACTTTCACCTCTAAGAACACTGTTTTGACCAGGCCCCAGGTGTAGTCTATGAGAGAGTTGCTAGTTTGTGCTTAACTCCTTGTAGGATTAAACCTAAAACATCAACTCTCTTGCACCTCAGATGCTGCCTGACCTGCTGGGCTTTTTCCAGTACCACACTTTATCTATTCTGACTTCTTCAACATCTGCAGACCTCACCATCTCCCAGGTGTAGTCTCCCAATCTATTGCGGGACATCCAAACTGTCAAGGACGGGTGAACTGGCTCCCTTTCCTTACTTATTTGGCTCCTTGGTTAATTGCAAAAGGTTTAATTTATAAAGGATCTTTTCCTTTGTGAATATCTTTCTCTTAGACCAATTGAGTTTATGTTTGCAAAGAAACCAATATAACCAGGCTTTCTTAAGCTAACAAAAGAGTGAGTTTTGTGAGTTACTAAATATGATTATACACTGATTGGAAATAGGATGTGGGTCAATGTAGCACCATGATGATGGATTAGAACCGCACAGTACTGTGGACATTTTAACCTTTTAATTTCAAACCATGTTTTTTAGAAGAGGACTGCTGCAGACAACAAAACACTGCATATGTAAATTCAGTCCTGTCCACAAAGTCCTGTGTGGAACCTAGGGAATGTTGCAACTGTAGAACGTCAGGGAAATTTCAAACAGAGAGAAAGAGAGATGTAACAAAGACACAATGAGGGGCCAGGTAATCTTTGTCATTCAGCAGAAAGCTACATTTTGCAGACATTTTGAATTTTGACCTTTTATGAATGTACAAAAAATGGTTTAAAAATTGACTGTAACCCTGATCTGCATATGCTAGTGAACGAATGTATGCTAATAAACTAAGGCACCCATGTCTACGAGCCCAAGTTCAAGTGCAGATGTGTGTGAAGTTCAAGGTCAAAGAACCACATATCTGTCATATTTGTATTGCAGATAAAAGGACTCTCCAGCACTATGTGCTGCCTGTTAACCCATGGTCAAAGAAAACACGTCAAAAGGATCTCAACTAACTGTAAAAGCCAAGAATTGCTAAATCGACTGTTCAGATATCTGTATTCCACTATCTATTCTTCACATGCCACCCAGAGAGACTGATCCATATGTCATTTAACCTTTTTTTGGACTCACATCTTATTCTTAAACTGTGTGTAGTGTGTTGCCTTATTATTCTTCTCATTTTCAGTAACTAATAAACTCACCTTTTCATTAACTCAAGCAAGGTTAACTTGGCACCTTTTAAAAACGTTATTCTTTTGATCTGGGAGAAAGGGATGCTTTTAAATGAATCTTGTTCTGAATTAACATGGGGGTAGGTGATTAAAGAAAGGGAGCCAATTTATCCCAACAGGAGGTTAATGATTTGAATTATCCATATGGAACCATAATAACTTGGGAAACCTTGCTTGACATTTGGTCATTACACCAGTTAAAAGTTAAAAATTATGTATGGTTCCATGAAAAGTAGACAATGGGACATTGCAGCCTTTATGTTTCATGATCCCAGTAGCATTGATGTTGGTAGGTGGGCAGCTGATTTCAAGATATTAGGCTTTGCACACCTTTGGATATATTTTTTGATTGTGGTTTCATTTGCCTTTAGGTGTCCAGCAAATGAGGGAGACTTCTCTTTCTATCAACAATGCCATGATCCCTAAAGGATTTCTAAGCTGTGATCCTTACAGCACACACTTCCACTCACTAGCATACACAAACCAGGATTCAAACTAGTTTTCAACCCGTGTTCCTGTTTTCTTGAAAAGGGGGAACACAAAGATGTCTCTCTCTCAGATTCTCTGTCTTTGCTCTTATCATGTTCACAATCTGAGATAATTCACAGGAGATTACAGTTCAGTTTGAAGTGCATTTCACCCTTTTGAAATCCTTTTCTTTGAAGCCTCCTGGGCTGTTGTCAGTTGTGACATTTCATGGTATCCTGGAAGATTGAGATAATCCTCAGAGACCATTCAGACAGTCTCTGGATTACATTGCACAAAATTTACATTCTCAGTTATCTTTCTAATCAACACATATTGTAATTAAAAGTTCAAAACGTCAGTAAGTAATACATGGCTATAATCTATCACTATAGCTAGTTTTTTAAAATTTATTGTTTTTTATGTGTGGGATGTGGGTGTCGCTGGCTGGCCAGCATTTTTATTGCCCATCCCGAGTTTCCCTTGGGAAGGTGGTGGTGAGCTGCTTTCTTGAATGGCTGCTAGTGCTAAAAACCTCTTCTGTGCCTTTGATACTTGCAGCCTTGATTATTTCAATATTTCTATGATTGGTCTCACTCTTCCATAAACTTTATAGTATTGAATACACCGGAGGGAGAAAGCGAGGACTGCAGATGCTGGAGATCAGAGTGATTCACAAACCTGACTTCCCCCGTCGACCCATTGTCTCAGCCTGCTCCTGTCACACTGAACTCAGCTCTGCATACCTTGACACCGTCCAGTCCCCCTTAATCCAGCAATTCCCCACATATGTTTGGGAGACCACCCATGCCCTTCATGTCCTCCAAGACTTTCATTTCCCCGGCCCCCAATGCCTCATCTTCACCATGGACATCCAGTCCCTGTATACATCAATCCGCCATGACGAAGGTTTTTAAGCCCTCCATTTCTTCCTCTCATGCTGTCCCAACCAACACCCTTCTACTGACACCCTCATCCGCCAGGCTGAATTGGTCCTCACCCTCAACAACTTCTCCTTCCAATCCTCCCACTTCCTCCAAACCAAAGAGGTAGCCATGGGCACCCGCATGTGACCCAGCTCTGTCAGATATGTGGAACAGCTACACTGGCACCACCACCCACCTGTTCTTCCGCTACATCGATGGCTGTATCGGTGCTACCTACACAAGGAGGTTGAACAGTTCATCAACTTCATTAACACCTTTCACCCCAACCTCAAATTCACCTGGATGATCTCAGACACCTTCCTCCCCTTCCTGGACCTCTCTATCTCCATCTCTGGTGACCAACTAACCACAGACATCTACTACAAGCCCACCGACTCCCACAGCTACCTCGACTACACCTCCTCCCACCCTACCTGCTGTAAAAACACCATCCCTTATTCCCAATTCCTCTGCTTTTCCACATCTGCTCCCAGGATGACCAATTCCAGCTTAGAAAATCCCAAATGGCCTCTTTCTTCCAAGATTACCATTTCCCTTCTGGTGCCTCTCCTCCACTTCCCGCATCTCTGCCCTTGAGCTCCACCCCTCCCAACACAACAATGATAGAACCCCGTTGGTCCTCACCTTCCACCCCACCAACTTCCGTGTACATCACATCATTCTCCGCTACTTCCGCCACCTATAAATGGACCGCACCACCAGAGATAGATTTCCCTTCCCACCCCAACAGTGTTTCAGAGAGACCATTCCATCCACTACTTCTTTATCACATCCACACCCCACCACCAGCCAACACCCAACTCCCAGCACCTTCCCCTACCACCACCGAAAGTGCAAAACCTACACACACACTTTCCCCTCACCTCCGTCCTAGCCCCTAAAGGATCTTTACACATCTGACAGAAATTTACCTGCACCTTCACCAATGTCATCTACTGTATCCGTTGCACCCTGTGTGGTCTCCTCTACATTGAGGAGACAGGATGCCAGCTTGTGGATCATTTTCGCTAACATCTCTGGGTCACTATTACAAATCAACCCCACCACCCCATGGCTGAATACTTCAATTCCCCCTCCCACTCTGCCAAGGACGTGCAGGTCCTGGGCCTCTTTCATCTCCAAATCCTTACTACCTGACACCTGGAAGAAGAACACCTCATATTCTGCCTTGGGACCCTGCAACCACACAGTATCAATGTGGATTTCTCCAGATTCCTCATTTCTCCTCTGCCACATTATCCCTGTCCCAAGCCTCCACTTGGCACCACCTTCCTGATCTGTCCCATCTATCCATCTATCATCACCTTTCCCATCTATCCGCTCCAACTTCCTCTCCAACCTATCACCTTCTCTTCCACCTTCAGCTACCTATCGCATTCTCAGCTACCTTTCCCCCAATCCCAACCCTCTCCCATTTATCTCTCAGCCTCCTGGCCCACAAGCCTCATTCCTGATGAAGGGCTTATGCCCGAAACTTCAATTCAACTGTATTCAATACACCACCAAGCTTGTTCACCCATCACCTTTGTGCTTGTTGATCTATATTGGCTCCTGTCTGTCAACATCATAATTCTCATCCAAGTTTTTAATTTCCTCGAGGCTTCAACCCTCCCTATCTCTGTAACCTTCTCCAAGCATTGAGATGGGACAGGTAATATCACACACAAGAACATAGAACATAGAAGTTAGCACTGCTGCCTCACAGCGCCTGAGACCCAGGTTCAATTCCCGCCTCAGGCGACTGACTGTGTGGAGTTTGCACATTCTCCCCGTGTCTGCGTGGGTTTCCTCTGGGTGCTCCGGTTTCCTCCCACAGTCCAAAGATGTGCAGGTCAGGTGAATTGGCCATGCTAAATTGCCCGTAGTGTTAGGTAAGGGGTAAATGTAGGGGTATGGGTGGGTTGCGCTTCGGCGGGTCGGTGTGGACTTGTTGGGCCGAGGGCCTGTTTCCACACTGTAATGTAATGTAATCTAATCTAAGAACATAGAACAATACAGCACAGAACAGGCCCTTCGGCCCACGATGTTGTGCCGAACATTTGTCCTAGCTTAAGCACCCATCCACAAGTGGCAGATAATGACCATTTCCCACAAGACAGAATTTAACCATCTCACTTGGATATTCAATGGTCAACAATGCTCAAATCCTTCAATTAATTAACAAAATACTCGCTGCATCTCTCTGAATTAACTGCATTCCTCTAATTCTGCATCCTCTCATGTTCCCGATTTTAGTTGCTCTACGTTTGCTGGCCATGTATTTGGCTACCTAGATCCTAAATTCTGGAAATGCCTCCCAGAATTCTCTTCACTTATTTAATTTTCTCTTTTATGATCCTCCTTAAAATCTGCATTTTCTACTAAGCATTTGATCATTTCTCTGAAAATCTCTTTATTTGTTTTGTTGTCAAATTTTGCTTAACAATACCTCACTATGAACTTTCCGCTATACTATGAGTGCTATATAAATGCATGCCATGCTATTTGTTGTTTCAATATGTACTAAATACAAATATTTACATAGAATTTTACAGCACTGCAATGAGACAATCTGCACAACAGATAACTGCCATATTTGAATCTGTTGTTGTCTGCTCCTTTGATTTCATTTTAGTTCCTCTGAGTCAGAATATTGTAATCTCAAGTGTCCTCAAGGGCTTGAGCAGATAATCCAAACTGATACTTCAATACAGTATTGATGTTGTGCTGTGATGTTGGTAGTGCTGTCTTTTAGATGAGTTCAGATATACATAAGCGACCTCGTGACACTATTAGAAAAGCTCAGGGGAGTTCTCTCAGTCAGCATCAGTAAACAGACTTTCTGGTTACTTGCCTTATTCCTGTTAATGAGACCCTATTATGTAAATAGAAATTGCTACATTTTCTACTTTTCAACAGTGCCTGCATTTCAAAACAACATTGTTGTCTGTGAAGCTTTTAGTGGACTATTCTATTCTAGATACATTTGAGTTAGTTCTTGAGGCATGCAGGCTAAAGTTTTGAAATAAATGGAGACAACCTAGACAGACTTGTGCTGAACTTGAGAGCAAAGTGATTTTGACTGTTGGATACGGGCATTAGGAGTGACTGCAATGTATGAAGCCCTTATTATTATATAAGGAGGATTAAAGATATAAAGGATGTTTGATGAAAAGTAACCCCTCATTAGATACAACACAACCCACAATTGTTATTAAGGGATACAGGAGTTACTCAAATTCCATTACTGGAGTAAGACAAAATTTGTCGTCCAAGAGTCCATTGAAGCCAAAGTTTTAATAAATGGAACTTGTGAAGAGAATATACCAGCTCCTTTGCATAATGTAAACCAGGTTTACAAAATTATGAGGGGCATGGATAGGATAAATAGACAAAGTCTTTTCCCTGGGATCGGGGAGTCCAGAACTAGAGGGCATAGGTTTAGGGTGAGAGGGGAAAGATATAAAAGAGACCTATGGGGCAATGTTTTCACGCAGAGGGTGGTACGTGTATGGAATGAGCTGCCAGAGGATGTAGTGGAGGCTGGTACAATTGCAACATTTAAGAGGCATTTGGATGGGTATATGGGCCGGGTGCTGGCAGGTGGGACTAGATTGGATTGGGATATCTGGTTGGCGTGGACAGGTTGGACTGAAAGGTCTGTTTCCACGCTGTACATCTCTATGACTCTATGACAATGTGACAATGTCCAGAACAGAGACAGTAGGGGATGTTCAGACATTACCTGTAGTTGGGTTTGGCTTACTACTCGATAATGATTTGACAGACCCAGGAGCCAAAATAATGAAGATACCCCAGCAGCAGCATCTCCCTCTCTCCCCCACCCCCCTCTCCATTGAATTTCTTGGGAACCTGATGGACTTTCCAAATGCCAGCATTTCAGTCATTCTGGTAAAATCTGAAGGTGTTGTTGAGCCTGCCACACAGTGTGTTTTAACTCCAATATTTAGCAAAGAAACTATGAGTCAACTCTTAATTATAATAAATGATAATATTATTTATGTAACACAATTAATGTTATAATAATATAATTCACTACAAACTAACAATTTACACTATAAATCTAATCAATGACCTTGTGCTTTAATTTAACTCTGGATGATCATATACCACACTCGATCTTGGCCTTGATTCATGTGGTAATGATCGTCTGGTCTTCTCCTCCTGGTGGTCCCAGGGGTGTCATCGCTTCACAGTGGTTGGTCTCAAGTTACCTCTCCTGAGGGCAATGTTGTGGCGATTCTTATACGCAGAGGTCCCTGAGCCCTTTTAGGTGGGTCTTCGATGTCCACCAATAGATCAATCAGGGCTCGATTACCCTGATCGATCGGACCCTACCAGGCGTTGAAATGTTGATGGCAGGGTGGTCCTTGGGCATCCTTTCCTGGATGTGTTGGGAGCACGTAGGTTAGGTTGCCCCTTTCCAAATAAGGGCCCTTTGTCTGGTAAACAACTTGATGTTTCCGATTGTCCTGGGGATGGCATTCAGGTCAATTTCATTCAATTCAAATTCATGTGAATATTGTATTGTCTGTAACTGCAAAGTCAATTATGTACTGTCTGTCTGTAGCTGTAGCCTGTCTGGATTCTGCAGCTTGTTTTTTTCAGTCTTTGAGCACAGTCATTTTGGCCAAGGTTTGCCTTAATTTCCCTCATTCATTGTGCCTTTTTTCATAAGTCTATTATTTTGAGAAGCCCACCTCAATGTATGAGCTGTGATGAATCTCCAGCAACTAGAATCCAGTTTGGTTGGAATCAAAGATAGACATTTATTGTCCATCTAAAACTGTCAACAATTCAGTTTCATTAACAGGAAATCCAATATACATAAGCAGACATTACATTTTGTCTCCCTCCACTGATGCTGCCTGGCTTGCTGTGTTCTTCCAGTCTCCTGCCTGTCTACATTTTGTCTGAGAAGACGTTACATTTTACCAGTTCTGAGGAAGGGTCACTAGACCTGAAATGTTAACTTTGATTTCTCTCTACAGATGCTTCCAGACCAGCTGAGCTTTTCCAGCAATTTCTGTTTATATTACATTTAATCGTTTGTTTACAGACTCACAGAGTTGTTCTTTTTTCAATTTTGCCTTTCGAAAAAAAACTCTTTATAGAGTTTTTCTTTGTGTTTTTGTATGTGTGCCTATGCATGGAATTAAAACAATATAGTTTGATATCTTAGAAGTTAAGCAATAGTTAAGAATACGTTTTGTTGAAAAATAAACAGGCTAATTTGAGTTTATTAAAGAAGCCTGGTGGACATTTCTCTTATTCTAGGTAGCAGAACAAAAGAGAAGCAATTGGCCATTTTAGAAATTTAATCAACACATTTACATCAGTGCATCCTTCCAGTCATGGTGACAACAATTTGTACTATTGCTATAGAATAATCAACACTGTCAACACTGTGTATTAGAGAGTTAAAGGAAGGGGAAGGCAGAGATTGATGCCACATTCTGAACTATTTAGAATCAGGTGACTTTTTTCTATTTTCTTATTTACATTATGAAATACAAAATTCTTTGAAGGTTCTAAACATGAAAAAGCTGCACTCAGATCCCTTGCAGCTGGCATTAACTTTGCTCAGTTCAACTCTCTAACGTCTGGTCTTGGCCTGATTCAAACACTAACTTCCACATAAGTGGATGCAGTAAACATAAAATACAATCTGTTGTATAATGTAGTAGTTGTGAAAATGTTAATATTTGAGCTATGCTGAGATATGCCCAGTTGAATGATGTCACACATTCTCTTCCACTCAGTGGAAAACTGGCACAGTCTTCTGATGGAGATGCATGTCTACTCTACCTCTTGTAATAATAGTTAATATGCGCAAGGGTTAATGCAATCTGCATATAGTTACTGTAAGGCCAAATCTTCTTCTGCTGATGCTTATTCACAATCCATCCTCCACCACACATGACAGGATCAGCACTTAGACTAATATAGGAAGGAGAACTGGTGGAAGCATTCTACTGCAACCATAACTACCAGCGGTACACAAGCACCATAGCAGTATGCATCATGGTATGAGTGATGTGCATCGTTGCCCAATACCATATGTTGATAAAAGAAGACACTGCTATAAAAAGGAAAAAAGAGGGAAAAAACATTTTCAGACAATATGTTAAGAGTATTGTTGTTATAAGAAAGACTAGTTAGTCTGCAGTTGAAAACATTAAAACAGATGCCAAACAGTGCAGTAACCACTTAGTAGCTGTACTCCAAAGCAAAACGACAGCCAGACTTGGGTCGAGAAACACAGAGAAGTCAATGTTAGCTGCAGACAGTCGTACCTGTGCAGAGGTGAGCACACCTGAGTTGGGATTTGTCTGCAGGTTGAAAGTAGAAAGTTAGATGCTTAAGGGAAAAGGAAGAAAACCTATCTGAAAGGGCCGAAGCCCAGGCTGAGGATCTGGAAAAAGAAATGGATGAACTTACTGATGAAATAATCATCATTGCTACATCATACAGCACAGAAACAGGCCCTTCAGCCCAACTTGTCCATGCCAACTAAGTTTCCTAAACTGAACTAGTCCAATTTGCCTGTATTTGGTCCATATCTATCTAAACCTTTCCTATCCATAGGCTTGTACAAATGTCTTTTAAATGTTGTAATTGTACCTACCTCTACCACTTCCTCTGGCAGTTCCTTCCATATGCACACTACACCTGTGAAAAAGTTGCCCCTCAGGTCCCTTGTAAATCATTTCCCTCTCACTTTTAACCTGTGCCCTCTAGTTTTGGACTTCCCTACCCTAGGGAAAAGACCTTGCCTATTCACCTTAACTATTTCCCTCAGGATTTTATAAATCTCCATAAGATCACCCCTCAGCTTCCTATGCTGCAGAAAAAATGTTCAGCCTATCCAGCCAATCTTTATAACTTAAACCTTCCAATCCTGGTATCATTCCTCTAGCAGTGCGATCAGAATTGCACATCATACTCCACATGTTTCTCCCAATTTCCTCTTAGGTAACCTTCTTCACTGTCTGCTTTATCACCAATTTTGATGTCATCTGCATGCCTCCGATTTCTCATGCAAATCAATTATATAAATGACGAACAACAGTGGACCCAGCATTGATCCTTGTGGCATGCTGCTGGTCACAGGCCACCATTCTGAATAACAACACTTGACCTCTGTCTCCAACTATCAAAACAGTTTTGTATCAAATTGGCTAGGTCTCCATGGATCCCATATGATCAGGAAATAGTGAGGACTGCAGATACTGGAGAGTTAGAGTCGATAAAATGTGGCGCTAGAAAAAGCACAAGTCAGGCAGCATCTGAGGAGCAAGATAGTCAATGTTTCAGGTAAAATCCTTCATCAGGACTGTAGAAGGGTAAGGAGGCTGAGAAATAAATAGGGGAGGGAGTGGGGCTAGGGGAAAGGTAGGTGGGATGGCGATAGGTGGGTGAAGATAGGAGGTGATTGTGATAGGTTGGTGGCAAGTGTGGAGCGGATAGGTACAAAAGAAGATAAACAGATAAGTCAGGTCAAGGGGGCAGTGCAGAGTGTTGGATCTGTGATGGGCGACGGGTGGGGACATTTGGAAACTGGAACTTATTAACCAGTCTACCATGCATACATTTATTGAAGGCCTTGCTGAAGTCCATGTAAACAATGTCTACTCTAATGCCTTCATCTCTTGGTCACCTTTTAACAAACTCAATCAAATTCGTGAGATACGATTTCCCGCAGACAATGCCATGCTGACTATCTCTAATCAGTCCTTGCCTTTCCAAATGTATATGGATCCTGTCTCTGAGAATACCCTCCAACAATTTATTCATCACTGACGTTAGGCTTACTAGTCTGTAGCTCCCTTGCATTTCCTTGCTGACTTTCTTAAATAACAGCACAATATCAGCCACCCTCCAACCTTCCAGCACCTTACCCATGGCTGTCGATGATACAAATATCTCTGCTAGGGGCCCCACAATTTCTTCCTTAGCTTCCCACAATGCCCTGGGATACACTTCATCAGATCCCAGAGAACTTTTTTAAAAATTTATTTGTGCATTGCTGGCTTGCCCCAACATATTTTGCCGGTTCCTAGTTGCTCATGAGAAGGTGGTGTTGAGTTGCCTTCTTGAACCGCTGCAGTCCACCTGCTGTGGGTTGGCCCACAATGCCATTAAGGAGGAAATTCCAGGATTTTGACCCAGTGACAGTGAAGGAATGGCAATATATTTCTAAGTCAGGATAGTGAGTCGTTTGGTGGGGAACTTGCAGGTGGTGTTGTTCCCATATATCTGCTGCCCTTGTCCTTCTAGATAGAAATGGTCGTGGGTTTGAAAGGTGCTGTTTGAGGATCTTTGGTGAATTTTTGCAGTGTATCTTGTAGTAGTATACGCTGCGGCTACTGAACATCAGTGGTGGAGTGAGTGGGTGTTTGTGGATGTATTGCCAATCAAGTGGGCTGCTTTGTGCTAGATGGTATCAAGCTTCTTGCACATTATTGGAGCTGTATTTATCCAGCCAAGTCGGGAGTATTCTATCACACTCGTGACTTGTGCCTTGTAGATGGTGGACAGGCTTTGGGACATCGGGAGGTGAGTTACTCATCGTCGTGTTCCTAGCCTCTGATCTGCTCTTGTAACCATGGGTTTATGTGGTGAGTCCAGTTGAGTTTCTGATTAATGAAAACCCCCAGGATGTTGATAGTGACAAATTTAATTACAGTTACACCATTGAATGTCAAGGATGGTGGTTAGATTGTCTCTCATTGGTGATGGTCATAGCCTGGCATTTGTGTGGTACGAATGTTACTTGCCAATTGTCAGCCAAGCCTGGATATTGTCCACCTCTTCAGTATCTGAGGAGTCACGAATGGTGCTGAACATTACACAATCATTGGCAAATATCCCCACTTATGATCTTATGATGGAGGGAGGTTCATTGATGAAGCAGTTGAAGATGGTTGGGCCTAGGACACTACCCTGAGGAACTCCTACAGAGTTGTCCTAGAACTGAGGTGACTGACTGCCAACAACTATAACCATCTTCCTATGTCTCCAAGCACCCAAGAGTTTGGCTGATACTCACTGCTAGGACTCCTTGATGCTACACTCGGTCGAATGCAGGTTTGATGTCAAGGGCTGTCGCTCTCATTTCATCTCTGGAATTCAGTTCCTTAATCCTTAGGTTAAACCAAGGCTGTAATGAAGTCAGGAGCTGAGTGCCCTCGTGGAACCCAAACTAGGTGTCACTGAGCAGGTTATTGCTGAGTAGGAGCTGCTTGGTAGCACTGTTGATGACAACTTCCATCACTTTATTGATGATAGAGGGGTTGGTTTTGTCCTGCTTTTTATGTACAGGGCGTTCTTGAGCAATCTTCCACATTGTTGGGTAGATGCCAGTGTTGTAACTGTACTGGAACAGCTTGGCTAGGGGACGGAAGGCTCTGGAGCACAGGTCTTCAGTAGTATTGCTGGAATGTTGTCAAGGCTGGAGCCTTTGCAGTATCCAGTGTCTCCAACCATTTCTTGATATCACATGGAGTGATTTGAATTGGCTGAAGACTGTTAGCTGTAATGCGGGTGACCACGGGAGGAGGCTGAGATGGATCATCCAGTCAGCACTTAGAGTCTTCGAGTCATGACACTGTACAGAATGGTAACAGATGTCTTCTGTCCAACTCGTCCATGCCAACCAGATATCTTAAGTTAATCTAGTCCATTTATCAGTATTTGGCTCATATCCCTCTAAACCCTTCCTATTCATACACCCCTTCAGATGCCTTTTAAACATTGCAATCCTACCAGCCTCCACCACTTCCTCTGGCAACTCATTCCATACATGCACCACACTCTATATGAAAATGTTGCTCCTTAGGTCCCTTTTAAATCTTTCCTCCCTCCAGTTTTGGATTCTGCTTCCCTGGGGAAAAGACCTTGGCTATTCACCCTATCCATGCCTCTCATAATTTTATAAACTTCTATAACGTCACCTGTCAGCCTTCGAAACTCTAAGGAAAATAGCCCCAGCCTATTCAGCCTCTCCCTATATCTCAAACCCTCCAACACTGGCAACATCCTTGTAAATCTTGAGACCAGAATCGAACACAGTATTCCAATCAATGTCCTGTACATCAGCAACAAGACCTCCCAACCCCAAACTCAGAGCACTGACCAATAAAGGCAAGCATACCAAATGCTTTTTTCATGATGCAGCACGATGACTCAGTGGTTAGCACTTCTGCCTCACAACACCATGGACCCGGGTTCAATTCCAGCATCAGGCAACTGTCTGTGTGGAGTTTGCATATTCTCCCCACGTCTGTGTTGGTTTCCTCAGGGTGCTCCAGTTTCCTCGCACAATCCAAAAATGTGCAGATTAGGTGAATTTGCTAAATTGCCTATAATGTTCAGGGGTGTGTAAGTTAGGTACATTAGTCAAAGGTAATTGTGGAATAATAGGGTAGGGGAATGGATCTGAGTCATTTACTCTTCAGAGGGTCAGTGTGAACTTGTTGGGCCAAATGGCCTGTTTCCACACTGTAGGGAATCTATAAATCTATGATATCTAGTCTACCTATGACTCCACTTTCAAGGAACTATGAACCTGCTCTCCAAGGTCTCTTTGTTCAATAACAGACCCCAGGTTCTTACTATGAAGTGTATAAGTCCTGCCTGGTTTGCCTTTCCAAAATAAAGCACCTCATATTTATTTAAATTAAACTTTATCTGCCACTCCTTGGCCCATCGACCCATCTCATCAAGGTCTCCCTGTTGTACTCTGAGGTAACCTTCTTCGCTGTCTAGTACACCACCAATTTTAGTGTCATCTGCAAACTTACTAATAATACCTTCTATATTCACATCCAAATTACTTCTATAAATGATGAAAAGTAGTGGACCCAGCACCGATCCTTGTGGCACATCACTGGTTACAGGCCTCCGGTCTGAAAAGCAACCATTCATTATCACCCTCTGTCTCCTAGCTTCCCCCTGTATTTCATATGATCTAACCTTTTAACCAGTCTACCATGTGTAACCTTGTTGAATGCCTTAATGAAGTCCATTTGGATCACATCCACCGCTCTGCCTTCATTAACCCTCTTCATTACTTCTTCAAAAAGCTCAATTAAATTATCGAGACATGATTTTCCACGCACAAAACCATGTTGACTATCTCTAATTAGTCCTTGCCTTTCTAAATACATATAAATGCTATCCTTCAGGATCCCCTCCAATAACTTGACCACCACTGATGTCAGTCTCACTGTTGTTGAGTTCTCTGGCTTTTCCTTATCACTTTTCTTAAATAGTGGCAACACGTCCAGTCTTCCCAAACCTCACCTGTGGCTATAAATGATACAAATATCTCAGTAAGGGGCCCAGCAATCACTTCCCTAGCTTCCCACAAAGTTCTAGGGTACACCTGATCAGGTCCTGAGGATTTATCCATCTTTATGATTTTAAGAAGTCCAACACCTTCTCCTCTGTCATATGGATATTTTTCAAGAAGTCACAATTTCTTTCCCCAAGTTCTCTAGCTTCCATATCCTTCTTCATTTCTGGCTGAAGATTGTTGTGAAAGCTTCAGCCTTACCTCTTGTACTGATGTGCTGGGCTCTTCCATCATTGAACATGGAGATATTTGTGAATCTCCTCCTCCAATGAGTTGTTTAATTGTCCATCACCATTCATGGCTAGATGTGGCAGGACTGCAAAGCTTAGATCTGATCTGTTGGTTGTGGGATTGCTTAGCTCTGTCTGTCACTTGCCGCTTATGCTGTTTGTCATGTAAGTAGCCTTGTTCGGTGGCTTCACCAGGTTGCCACCTCATCTTACTGTGTGGCTGCTGCTGCTTTAGAATGTTCTCGTGCACTTTCCATTGAACCAAGGTTGATTCCCTTGCTTGATAGTAATGGTTGAGTGGGAAATATGCCGAGGGTTTACAGATTGTGCTAGAGTACTGTTATCCTGCTGTTGATGCCCTACAGCACCTCATAGCTGCCCAGTCTTGAGTTGCTAGATCTGTTCAAAGTCTATCCCATTTAGCACGGTGATGGTACCAGCCAACATGATGGAGGTTATTCTACATATGATGGTAGGACTTCGTCTCCACAGGGACTGTGCAATGGTTGCTTTTACCGATATTCTCATGGACAGATGCATCTGCAGTTGGCAGATTGGTAAGTATGAGGTCAAGAGGTTTTTCCCTCTTGTTGCTTCCCTCACTATCTACAACTTACCCAGTTTAGCAGCTATGTCCTTTAGGATCTGACCAGCTCATCAGTAATACTGTTGCCAAGCTACTCTTTGTGGTGAACATTGAAATCCCATACCCAGAGTCCATTTTGTGCCCTTGCCATCCTCAGTGCTTTCTCTAAGTGTTGTTCAACTTGTACCGATTTAGTAGTTGAGGAAGGACAGTATGTGGTAATCAGCAGCAGGTTTTCTTGCCCATGTTAACTTGAAGTCATAATGTTGAGGCCTCCCAGGGCAACTCCGTCCTGACTGTATACCATTGTGCTTCCACCTCTGCCAGGTCTATTCTGCCGGTGGGACAGAACATATCCAGAGATGGTGATGGTAGTGTCTGGAATATTGTCTGTAAGGTATGATTCAGAGAGTATGATAATGTCAGGCTGTTGTGTGACCAGCATGTGACACACCTCTCCCAATTTTAGCACTAGTCTCCAGATGTTAGTTAGGAAAGTTTGCAGGGTCGACTGGGCTGTGTCTGCCAGTGCCTAGGTTGATGCCAGAGTCAACCACACTGCTGTGGGTTTGGAGTCACATGTAGGACAGACCAGGTGAGGACGGCAGATTTCCTTCCCTGAAGGGCATTAATGAACCAGACTTAATTTAAGCATATTATTTAGGTTTCTGGAGTAATAGTCTAGTGATAATACCAATAGGCCATCACCTCCCTTATCTATTTATCTACCTTTACACCTTTTAAGACCTCAGACACCTCTTCCTTTGTCATATGAACTCATTTCAAGGCATTACTATTTATTTCCCTGAGTTTATAGCTTCCATATCTTTCTCCGTGGTAAATACTGATAATAAATATTCATGTAGGATCTCACCCATCTCCTGTGATTGAACACAGAGAATGTCATTGACCTTTAAGGGATACTATTCTCTCCCTAGATACTCTTTGCTTTAATATACTTGCAGAATCTCTTTGGATTCTTCTTTATCTTATCTGCCGAAGCTATCTTATGTCCCCTTTTTGCCTTCCTAATTTTCCTCTTAAGTGTACTCCTACATCCTTATACTCCTTCACTAGTCATCCAGTGTTCACTACATCTGCAATCTTGTCCTTCACACGAACAGAAACACGCTGGCCTTGAATTCTCATTACCTTGCTTTTGAAAGACTCTCACTTGGCAGACATCCCTTTACCTGCAAACGGCTTCCCCCAATCAATTTTTGAAGGTTCCTGTCTAATACAATCAAAATAGGCCTTGCCCCAATTTAGAGCTTTGACTTGCGGACAGACATATTCTTTCCATAGCTATTTTAAAACTAATAGAATTAGGGTCACTAATTGCTCCCCTACTAGCACCTCGGTTACTGGCCCTACCTTATTTCCCAATGAGGATGTTGAGTTTTGTCCCTTCTCGAGCAGGGCCACTACATATTGATTGAGAAAGTTTTCTTGAATTTAACAAATTCATCTCCATGCAAGCCCTTAACACTACTGCAGTCCCTTTCCTGCTGACTATTGGACAATCCCATTAACGTAATCATTCATGTCTTTTTTCTCCATTCCACCCATATGGTTTTGCTGGACCATTCCTCAAGAATATCGTCTCTAAGTACAGCTTTCATGTTTTCACAAATCAAAAACACAACACCCCCATCTCTCTTGCCTCCCCTTCTATCTTTCCTGTCGTGGCCGGTATATTGGGTCCAGGTCTATGTGTTTGTTGATGGAGTTTGTGGATGAGTGCCATGCTTCTAGGAATTCCCTGGCTGTTCTTTGTTTCGCTTGCCCTATAATGGTAGTGTTGTCCCAGTCAAATTCATGTTGCTTGTCGTCTGCGTGTGGCTACTAGAGATAGCTGGTCGTGTCATTTCGTGGCTAGTTGATGTTCGTGGATGCGGATCGTTAGCTGTCTTCCTGTTTGTCCTATGTAGTGTTTTGTGCAGTCCTTGCATGGGACTTTGTACACTACATTAGTTTTGCTCATGCTGGGTATCGGGTCCTTCGTTCTGGTGAGTTGTTATCTGAGAGTGGCTGTTGGTTTGTGTGCTGTTATAAGTCCTAGTGGTCGCAGTAGTCTGGCTGTCATTTCAGAGATGTTCTTGATGTATGGTAGTGTGGCTAGTCCTTTGGGTTCCGGCATGACATCGTTCTGTTGTCTTTCCCTTAGGCATCTGTTGATGAAATTGCGCGGGTATCTGTTTTTGGCGAATACCTTGTATAGGTGTTCCTCTTCCTCTTTTTGCAGTTCTGGTGTGCTGCAGTGTGTTGTGGCCAATATATCGGCCACTACAGCGGACAGCTGAAACTGACAACTGGAAGCGGCAGGGACAGGCCACTATAACTGCCGGAGGAAACACCACAGAAGCGCTTCACAGGAGGCTCCCAAGCACTGAGGATGTCACCTAGACAGGGGACGAAACGTTTGCAACAAAAACTTCCAGCTCGGCGAACAGAACCACAGCAACGAGCACCCGAGCTACAAATCTTCTCACAAACTTTGTCTTCTTGGTCTATTTAACTTAATCTCTTTAACTTCTGCACCAGCTTTAATCTTCTCTTTTGCCTTACTGCTGCTTAGGATCCCACCCCATTACCAGACTAGTTAAAGTCGTGCTGAGTAGCTCTAGCAAAGCTCTTTGCCAGGTCATTTGTCCCCCTCTCCAGTTCAAGTGCAACCTACCCCTCCTGTGCATGTCATCTCTGACCCAGAAGAGATCCCAATGATCCAAAAATTGCATCCCTGCCCTCTGCACTACCTCCTTTGCCATACATTCATTTGCCCTATCCTCCTATTCCCACTCTCACTAGAACATGGCACTGGGAGTAATGCAGAGATTACTACCCTTGAAGTCCTGCTTTTTAACCTCCTGCCCAGCTCCCTAAATTCACTGCCTTTTACTGCCTCTGTTATTGGTACCAATGTGTACAATGACTTCCAGCTGCTCATGCTCTCCTCTGAGAATTTGCTGCAACTACTCTGAGAGACAGCCGTAAACATTCTCACAGGCGATAACTTCATTTAAACTCAAAAGATGGGAACATTGAAGCAAATTTTAACAAAGCAAGTCCACTGCAGGAGAAAATTAAGATAAGTCAAGCATTTTCAGAGGCAAGAAAAAGAATGTTATTTTAAGAAATCCAAATACATTCGAAAGGAATGAATGCAAAACCATCATTTTACTGGGGAGAAAAAAGATACTAATAATTTCAAGAAGAAGGGTGCAAATATTGTTTTTTTTGTTCAAAAAGTTGGAAACTTCTTAAGAAGAACCAAACATGGTGGAAACACTCTATTTTGATTCCTAAAACCGGGAAGATTACATTGAAAAAAATTCTAAAGTTTTATTATTCACACATATGACATGCATATTGCTGGCTTGCCAGTGCCTAATTGCCTTTGAGAAGGTGGTGGTGAGCTGCCTTCTTGAACTATTGCATTCAATGTGCTGTAGGTAGACCCATAATGGTGTTAGGGAGTGAGTTTCACAATTTTGACACAACAACACTGAAGGAACAGTGATATATTTCCAGGTCAGGATGGTGAGTGACTTGGAGGAGAACTTGCAGGTGGTGATGTTCCTATGTATCTGCTGCCCTCATCCTTTCAGTTGGTAGTGATTGTGAGTTTGGAAGGGGCTGTCTCAGTAGCCTTGGTGAATGTCTGGATTGCATCTTGTAGATGGTACACATTGTTGCTTCTGAGAGTTGGAGGTGGAGGGAATGGATGTTTGTGGATATGATGCTGATCGACTGAGCTACTTTGGCCTGAATGTGTTAAGTTTCCTTGTGTTGTTGGAGCCACACTCATCCAGGCAGGTGAAGTGTATTCCTTCAAGACTTCTGACTTGTTCTTTATAAATGGTGGACAGGCTTTGGGCAGTCAGGATGTGATTTACTTACTGCCTCTGACCTGCTCTTATGGCCACCATACTTATTTGGCTAGTTCAGTTCAGGTTCTGGCCAATGGTGAGCCCCTGAGATGTTAATAGTGAGGGCTACAGTAATGGTAACATCACTGACTATCAATAGGTGATGGTTAGATTAACTGTTTTGGAGACAGTCATTGCCTGGCAATTGTATTGCACAAATGATACTTCCCACATTTTTCAGCCTCCGTCTGTATATTGGATAGATTGTAAACATCTTTAAAGTTATAGAATTGATTAACATACTAAAAAGAAATTGAAAAGACTCCATACTACTGCTTCTGGATTAGGGTGAACCAAATGGTCCTGAGGGGTTTGTTCAGCCTTCAAGATAGTCAACTAGATTTTTTTTAATGGTGGAATTAATCCTGAGGAGTCCAAGTTCTTCTAGCATTTCTTTCCAGAAAAAGATGTATCCAACACCTTATTCTTCGAGAAGGTCTTCACCTGCTTACAGTATTTTAGTCAGGCAAGTGATATCAACATCATAGCACTAGTGTCCTGAGTTATGATAACTATGCAATGTTAGATCCATTGTTTCTAGTGTTTCATGAGTCCTGAGTTTGTAGATCCCAAACCTCTTTTTGGAAGAGTGGAAGATTCCTGTATGGGTTCTTTTAATGGGATAGCAATTGTGTGCCATTTACCATACAGTCTTGGTGTAGCAAAATCTTTGCCAATGGCAGGGGTAGCCTACACAATTGGAGACCAAGCTCAGGAGCAAGGATCGATTGGCACGCATACATGAATTCCATCTTAAACTCCTCCTCTACCAATCCTAAACTCCTGCATGCATACTTGCTTGTGGGTCAGTGTTGAAGTGAAGAGTGTGGTATGTATAAATCAAGAACTTGTGTAATGATAGACTTGTGGGGAGAAGCAGTATTTCTAAATGTACAATAGTCATATAGTTGATTGTATAATGGCTTAATTTTTTGTGTTTTTTATTCGCTCAAGGGATATCGGCATTATTGGCTGAGTGAGCAATTATTGCCCATTCCTAATTGCTGCTTAATCGGAATGGCTTGCCGAGCCACTTCAGAGGGCAGATAAGAGTCAACCACATTATTTTAGATCTGGAATCACATGTAAGTCAGACCAGATAAGAATGACAGATTTTCTTCCCTACAGGACATTAGTAAACCGGATGGGTTTTTTAATGACAAATGACTATAGTTACATAAAAAAGGAATTGTGACTCATGGTTTTCATGGTACTTCCTACAAAGAACCCAGTCTTCATTTAATGTTTGAGTGAGCTTGTGGGAACATCAAAGCATCAGCAGGAAATGGAATACATTTTCAGCTGCAAAACCACCAAATTAATGTACCAATTGGATTATTACATTCAGTACTGAACCTAGGTATTGATGTTGTATTAGCCTTGAAAGAATAACTAATAATTAAGAAGTAGTGGGCATCATAATAATGCACTATTGGGAATTTGCCAAGCACAACATTATACCAAGGTATCCCATAAAGCAAGAAGCAGTCCTACAATTAAAAAGGTTTCTCTGCATCTTGATGTGCTTTCATCAAAGGGTAATTAATGTTGTATAGGATTTTCTCATTTTTTTATTTTTGTCACATGTACTGTTCATAGAAATCTGAAGTATTCAGCATGTATATATACATGTAAACATGCACTGAGCCTGACACTGTGGCAAAGAAGGGAAGGGGGCAGAATAGAAAAGTACTCGTGGTAGGGGACTCGATAGTTAGGGGAATCGACAGGAGATTTTGTGGTCAGGATCGGAATTCCCGAAAGGTATGTTGCCTCCCTGGTGCCAGGGTCCGGGACGTCTCTGATCGGGTGTATAAGGTTCTAAAAGGGGAAGGCGAACAGCCAGAAATCTTGTTACATATTGGCACGAATGATATAGCCAGGAAAAGGATCGAGGATATAAAAAGTGATTTCAGGGAGTTAGGATGGAAGCTGCAAAGCAGGACGAACAGAGTAGTGTTCTCTAGTTTACTACCGGTGCCACGAGATAGCGAGGCAAGGAACATGGAGAGGGCGCAGCTTAATACGTGGCTGCGCAGCTGGGGTAGGAGGGAGGGCTTCAGATATGTAGATAATTGGGATGCCTTCTGGGGAAGGTGGGACCTGTACAAGAAGGACGGGTTGCATCTGAACTGGAAGGGGACCAATGTCCTGGGTGGAAGTTTTGCTCGAGTAGTTCGAGAGGGTTTAAACTAGTATGGCAGGGGGGTGGGAACCTGAGCCGTATACCGGAGATGAGAGTTGATGCAGATGAGGCAGTAGCAAGAGGTAAACCAGCTAGTGGGAAGGATTTTCCTGGCAAGGAACCAAGGTATAAGATAAAGTGTGTTTGCTTTAACGCAAGGAGTATCAGGAATAAAAGTGATGAACTTAGAGCATGGATCAGTACCTGGTGCTATGATGTTGTGGCCATAACAGAGACATGGGTTTCTCAGGGGCAGGAATGGTTGCTGGATGTTCCAGGGTTTAGAGCATTTAAAAAGAATAGGGAGGGGGGAAAAAGAGGAGGGGGGGTAGCACTACTAATCAGAGAGGGTATCACAGCTACAGAAGTTACCATTGT
>NC_057723.1:58571003-58647361 GCF_004010195.1 Chiloscyllium plagiosum | reverse complement strand
ACCTAATTGAGGTATACAAGGTAATGAGAGGCATAGATAGAGTCGATAGCCAGAGACTATTTCCCAGGGCAGAAATGACTAACACGAGGGGTCATAGTTTTAAGCTGGTTGGAGGAAAGTATAGAGGGGATGTCAGAGGCGGGTTCTTTACACAGAGAGTTGTGAGAGCATGGAATCCGTTGCCAGCAGCAGTTGTGGAGGCAGGGTCATTGGGGACATTTAAAAGACTCCTCGACATACATATGGTCACAGAAGTTTGAGGGTGCATACATGAGGATCAGTGGTCGGCACAACATCGTGGGCTGAAGAGCCTGTTCTGTGCTGTACTGTTCTATGTTCTATGTTCTAAACTAATGTCAATGGGGAAAGAATAGCAAGTGGCCTAAATAATAATTTCATCTTAAAATTGTTTTACTGCGACTAAGGTAGATTTATTCATTGAATTTACTAATCAATAAGAGATGTAAACAACCTGCCATCTGCCTTTTCACAATGGTCTATTTTACACTTCCACATACTATAATGCTACTGTGATCTTAGTGAGGCTAACCAATGCAATGACATGCTTGTCTATTTCCGTTATGTTTTGTTACTGACTACCAAATCCATAATGTACTCAATAGAAACGGTATTATTAGACTGTCTGAATGGTAGTAGATGAATACAATTTTGTCATTCTTCAGAATATTAAAAATTATACACCTACATGTTCCCTGAACCAAAATCAAAGTAAATAACAACAACTGAGAGGATTTTTTTTCTCTTTGTCTGAATTTGGCTGGATGTGCTGAGGGCATTTTGCTTATACCCTGTATACCAGGTCTCACTGAGAATTCTTATAAGATGTGGAATAAGATCATAAGATATACGAGCAAAATTAGGCCATTCAGCCCATCAAGTCTGTTCCACCATTCAACCATGTCTGATATGTTTCTCAACCCTGCTCTCCTTCTTCCTGTAACCCTTGATTCCCTCATCAATCAAAAGCCTATCTATGTTTAAATACACTTAATAACTTGGCCCCCACAGCCCTTGCAGAAATGAGTTCCATAGATTATCTACCCTCTCGCTGAAGAAATTGCACCTTAACTCAGTTCTATAGGGTGGTGTCTATACTCTGAGGTTGTGCCCTTTGGTCCTAGTCGTCCTACTAGTAGAAACATCTTCTCCACATCCACTCTATCTAGGCCTTTCAGAATTCTGTAAGTTTCAATCAGATCTCCCCTCATCCTTCTAAACTCCACTGAGTACACATCCAGAGTCCTCAACCGCTTCTCATCTGACAAGCCCTTCATCCCCAGCATCATTCTTGCAAACCCACCCTGGACCCTCTCTATTCCTAGCAAATCCTTCCTTAGATATGGGACCCAAAATTGTTCACAATATTCCAAATACAGTTTGTCCAGAACTGTATGTGGCCTCAGCTGTATATCTCTGCTGTTGTATTCCAGACTTCTTGAAATGAATGTTAACATTGCATTTGATTTCCTAACAGCCAACTGAACCTGCATGTCAATCTTAAGAGTGTCCTGAACTAGAACTTCCAAGTCCCTTTGTGTTTCAGATTTCCAAAGCCATTCCCCCTTTAGAAAATAGTCTATGCCTTTATTCTTCCTACCAAAATGCATTACCACATACCTTTTCACATTGTATTCCATCTGCCACATCTTTGCTTGCTCATCTACTATGCCCAAGCCTTCTGCAGTCTCTCTGATTCCTCAACACTGTCTACCACTCAACCTATCTTCAGGTTATCAACAAACGTAGCAACAATGTTGTGAGTTCCTTTGTCCAGATTGTTACTGCATAATGTGAAGAGCTGTGGTGTTAACATGGACCGCTGTAGAACTCCAGTGGACACTAGCTGCCATCCTGAAAAAGACTGCTTTATCCCTACTCTCTGCCTTCTGCCAGTCAGTCAATCCTCAATTTGTGTTAGTTCCTTGCCAAACACTATTGGCCCTTGTCTTATTTAGTAACCTGTTATGCAAACACCTTGAAAAAATGACTTTTGGAAATCCAAATAGATCACATCCATCAGTTCTCCTTTGTCTAAGTTGCTCATTATCTCCTCAAAGAGTTCTAACAGATTTGTCAGGCATCACCTTCCCTTGATGAATTTGTGCTGATTCCACCCTACTTTACCATGTATTTGGCAATCTCTTTTTTAATAATGAACTCTAAAATATTACCATTGACTGAGGTCGGAGTTACTGACCTATAGTTTCTTGTCTTGTGCCTCCCTTCCTTCTTAAACAGGGGCATTACATGAGCCATTTTCCTGTCCTCTGGGACCCTCCAACATTCTAGTAATTCCTGAAAGATTGTCACCAATGTCTCTATAATTTCTTCAGCTATTTCCTTTAGAACTCTGGCATGCAGTCCATCTGGTCTGGGTGATGTATCTGTCTTCAGACCTTTCAACAACCTCAACAATTTCTTCTTTGTGATGGCCACTACTATCACCCTCTGCATCCGACTCTCTTGAAGTTCTGGTATGTTGCTGATGTCTTCCACTGTGAAAATCATTGCATAGTACCTATTCAGTTCTTCCACCATTTCTTTGCTCCCTATTACTACTTATCTAGCCTCATTTCCAGCAGTCCACTCTTGCCTCTCTCTTACCCTTTCAATATCTGAAAATATTTTAGCCATCTTCCTTTATATTACTAGCTAGCTTATTCTTATATTTCATATTTATCCCACCACCCACCTCCAACCTCCCTACCCTTATTGCTTTTTAGTTACCCTCTGCAGGTTTTTAAACACTTTCCAATCCTCTGGCCTCCTTCTAATCTTCACCACATTGTATGCTTTTTCTTTCATACTGTCTCTAACTTCTCTCATCAGCCATGGGTTGCCTTATCCTCCTCTTAGCAGTTGCTTCTTTCTTGGGATGAATTTCTGCTGTGCCTCCCAAATTAACCCAAGACACTCCTGCCATTGCTGTGCCATTATCTTCCCACGAGGCTTCCCTTTCCATCAGCTCTGACCAACTTCTCCCTCAAGCCTTCATAGCTACCATTTTGTTTTTTTGGGTGTTTAGCACAAGCATTCTTAAATAAAGTGTTACACGATGGCGTAGAGTTAACAACTCCTCTGCGTTTTTTTTCTCTCTGTGCCTTAACTCCAGAATTGGAAGCATACCCATACTGTGTGAGAGTTAGGGATATGCATTTCCCAGATCATCTTTTACTATGATTGCTGAAAGGAGAGTTAAGTACAATGAGTACAAACATATTATGTGGTTCCATATACAGTATTCTGTTCCTCTGCAGCAAAATGAGTCATTAGCTTAGAACCACATAGGCATAGAAATAAAATTCCAATGAATCAGCTGCATCAATCATAACTGATCAAACTGAGTCCTTGAGAAACTTAACTGCAGGTCTAAGCTAGCAGGTTTGGCAATGCAAGTTGATTAATGTTTAACAACAGTAATGAATAAAGCCAATTGACTTAAAATCTATAGAAATACCCATGGATGAGGAAATTTTAAAATTAATAAGACATATTTTTGTCATGTTAAGTTTAAAATTTTTGACTCAAAGATTATTTCAGTATCTTGCGGGTCTGATAATTAATTATTGTTCAAATGCCACAGTAACACAAATAATTATTGTCTAATCAACCTGATGTTATTACACACCTCTGGAGTAGGTCAGACTTGAACGCAGGCCTCCCAGTCCAGGGGTAGGGACACTACCACTGCAGTACAAGAAGGCCCTGAATAAAACTGATAATGTTGGGACTACCAATTATCCTCAAATGTGTGACATGTCAGTGAGACAAGGGATAAGATACCAGCTTTAAGTCTTGGCAATGAGTTATTTTGTCAGCAGAGATCGAGCAGCTTATAAGCAAAGTTCAGTATATAATAGATTTCATCAACTCATCCTCATAGAAATCTTTTAATACAAATATATAAAATTAGTTTGAAGTGAAGGTTGGACAATGGCACTGAGATTTTCCATGAGGCCATTTAAAACTTTCTGTTGTTAGATAAGGAGAAACCTTTCGACCAAACAAAGGAATCATAGGCCTTTCCTGTTGTATGGGATAATTCTTGGAGACTGCATTAATCTGCACCAAATCTAATGATGTCATAGAGGACTTGGATGAGTAGGCAGATCATCTTAGACTTTTGTGGAGTGAGACCTACATTTACATGCACCTTCATAAGCTTCATTACAATGTTTAACAGATTAATGTAACTTGTACCTGATTACTTTCATAATAAAAAAACTCTTGCTAAGAAAAGAGTATCTGTTTGTTAAGGCTCAGTAGTAGTTGATCCTCTACCAGTATAAACCAATTAGGCCTTTAGGCCCAGTCAAAAAAAAGAAGATTAATGGCAACATTCTTCTACCCACAAATACTACATTTTGTACTGGACATAACTTCCATATGCACACTCCCACCCAACCAAGCCTCCATCCTTTTCCTGATGAGCTGCGGAGTGCCCCATATTCCTTGAAGCAGGTGATGTCAGCTGAGGGATGGTGCAGGCTTATTAACTGAGAGAAAAATCAAAATAATGGACTGATGCTTTATTAAACCCTTTTTTTGCAACTAAGAATATTTAGTACACTTGTTATTCTGAAGATATCAAATTAAATTTACTTTTTATAAAGAAAGGAAATATTCATGACAGAAGGAGTGACTGAATCTGTTTTTCACAAGCAAATCATTGGTGGCAGTGTTGATAGTAGAAGAATGATCTTGGCTGTACTTTGGAAATGGATTTAATGGCTCAATCTTCACAGTTTCATCTCTATTGGAACTGTGCTGCATGCTGGTGTTTTCTCTATACTTCGTATCTGTATCATAAGGAAGTGGAGAAATCTGTAATCCTTCTATGGTACATACGGAAATAAGAACAAAAGAATTAGGCGCAGAAGTAGCCAGCTTGTTTCACCATTAAGTATGATCATGCCTGAACTTGACTGAGCCCCATTTGCCTGCCCAACCCCTGCATCCCTTGATTCACTGATAGGAAAATAGCTGTTTTTCTCGACCTTAAATATATTCAATTAGGAAGATTCCAAAATTCTCTGGAATAAAGAGTTCCAAAGATTGACAACATTAAAGTGAAGAAATTTATCATCCTCTCAATCTAAATTGGTCAATTCCTCATCTTAAAACATTACCTGAGTTTAAGAGTCCCCAGTCTGGGGAAATAACCTCTCAATATCTATTAAGACCCTTCAAAATCTTGAATTTCAGATGAAATTGCCTCTCATTCTTATAAACCAGAAAAAAATAGACCCAACTTACACAGGCTCACATCATAGAACATTTCTCTTATCCCAGGGACCAGTCTAGTGAACCTTCACTGCATTGCTGCCTTGCTTTAAAGGGAGACCAGCAGTAAGTCAAGGCATGGTCTAATCAATGCCCCATACAATTGTAACAAGGCTTATCTATTATTGTGCAGTGGCATAATCGGATTGGATGGATGGATGTGCATTGGATTTTCTCACTAATATTTCTTATTTTTGATGAAACCATTTGAATGTAATTTTTAATTTCATTCTCACAAATAGGGGCATGTGTAAAGATATTGAGTAGGTAACAAGTGCTACACCGATGTTTCCATCTGTCACAGAGGAAACCTATTCCTGTTAAAACAGCTGTGCATTACACACCTATTTATTGTTATTGCTGCTGCCCTTCATTACAATGTACAGCATTATAATTAATAATGCAAACTTCATAATTAAAATTAATCTTGAAATTATCTGTGATATTTCTCATAGGACTTGGAGCATCATTTCTGATGGTTACTGCTGTTCCAATGCAACCTAGATTGAACAGTACTGCATCCATGGCTGTAATGCAAACTATGACAGGATTAATGCATTAAAATGATTACTAATACTGAAACATAATTGAAAATAACATGTTTCAGATAAGTTTGACCTCTCACTGTAAAAAACTTGCCTATAATGCTGACAACATTTTTCTTCCTTCCTTAAACAGTTATATGTGCAAATATTCATTGCTCATTTCTATCATGCAACAATGAATTTACAATAATTCCTTCATTTGGATATAATCCATTTGTTTGTTCTTTGCACTAAACAGACCCTTCATTTTTTATGCAATTTTTCTTCCCCTATTTCTCATACTGGGAGTTGCAATCCTGTTAATGCAGTAGTTCTGAAGATTAGCATTTGAACAAGGGGTCATTTGGCATGATAGATTCCAGCCATAGCAGCCAAATTCAACATCAATAGGCCTTATAAATGATTCTGTCTCATGCGTCCACATAGATCTGTAGCTCTGAATTACAGAAAAAATGAACTTCAAGTTCACAAAGACAACTACAGGTTGTTCTGTTATAACGTGTGTTACGTTAATATGAATTCAATATAATGCGAGTAACGAATTGGGAGCATGGTTTCAATAGCGCTAACTTTTAAAGTGTGTATTGATTATAACAGAAATCCGGCCTCGCTGGTTTAAATGGTGCTGCTATTTCACAATTTTCTTACAGCATAGGATTGCACAAGAATGGAACTACCACGTTATAACAGAACTGACTGTACCGATAAGCAAGTGCATTTGACCAGTTCATCTATTCAGAATAACCCTAAGTTATCCATCTTGCATTGTCAATGGGTTCTGAAATAGTTAGTTCTTTTAAACCACTTGTTTGGTCAAGGTTTTGTTTACCACTCTAATATATCCTTTGACTCAGTCCATTTTTTTTCCAACTTTTTGAAGTGCCTTGGGATGTTTTTCTAGGTTAAAGACACTAAAGTAAGACCACAATAAATTGAATTGCAGTGAGTCCACCTGCAAATTCATATTAAGTGGAGCTTCAAGATAGCATAAGAACAACCTGTGTAGACATGCACTTTGTCAAAAAAAGAATGAAATCACAATTTTCCTCTAAATATGTAAAGTTAGCAGAAAATTAAGAAGCAAATTTGTAATGAGATCTCAGACATGTAGAAGAATGATAGGGTTGTATCAGTAGGGCAACAACTTTTCAAACATAAACTGGGACTGTCATAGTGTTAAGGGCTTAGATGAAGAGAAATTTGTTAAGTGCGTACAGGAAAACATTTTAAATTAGCATGTGGATGAATCTACTAGAGGAGGAACAAAACTTGACCTTATCTTGGGAAATAAAGCAGGTCAAGTGAATAAGTTGTCAGTGAAGCACTTCGGGGCCAATCATCATAATTAGACCATAAGGTATATGAACAGAAATTAAGCTACTCAGCCCATCGAATCTGCTCTGCCATTCAATCATGGCTGAAATGTTTCTCAACCCCATTCTTCCATCTTCTTCCCATAACCTTTGAACCCCTTAACAGTCAGGAACCTATCTATCTCTGTCTTAAATATAGAGATTGACTTGGCTTCCACAGCCTTCCATGGCAATGAATTCCATAGATTCACAATTCTCTGGATGAAGAAGTTTCTCTTCATCTCCATTCTAAAAGATCTTCCCTTTACTCTAAGTCTGTGCTCTCATGTGCTAGTCTCTCCTGATAATGGAAACATCTTCTCAACATCAACTCTATCCAGGCCTTTCAGTATTCTGTAAGTTTCAATAAGATCCCCCCTCATCTTTCTACACTCCATTGAATGTAGACCCAGAGTCATCAAACTTGTCTCATATGTTAAGCCTTTCATTCCTGGGATCATTCTTGTGAACCTCCTCTGGATCCGTCCAGGGCCAGTATATCCTTCCTGAAATAGGGGGCCCAAAACTGCTCACACTATTCTAAATGTGGTCTGACCAGACTTTTATAAACCACAGAAGTACATCCCTGCTTTTATACACTAGTCCTCTTGAAATAAATGCCAACATTATATTTGCCTTCCTAATTACTGACTCAACCTGCAAGTTAACCTTAAGAGACTCCTGGATGAAGACTCCCAAATCTCTTGGCATTTCGGATTTCTGAATTTTCTCCCTATTTGGACAATAGTCTATCCCTCTATTCTTCCTCGTAATTCTTTAAAACAGTTATGGAAAAGGATAAACTTAATTTAAATGTTAAAGATCAAAATTGGAGTAATGCCAATTTTGACAGTTACCAGGCAAGAACTTGGGCGGAACGGTGGCTCAGTGGTTAGCACTGCTGCCTCACAGCGCCAGGGACCCAGGTTTGATTCCAGCCTCTGGTGACTGTCTGTATGGAGTTTGCACATTCTCCCCGTGTCTGCGTGGGTTTCCTCCGTGTGCTCCGGTTTCCTCCCACAATCTAAAGACGTGAAGGTTAGGTGAATTGGCCATGCTAAATTGCCCGTAGTGTTAGGTGCATTAGTCAGGGGTGAATGTAGGGGAATGAGTCTGGGTGGGTTGTTCTTCGGAGGGTAGGTATGGACTTGTTGGGTCAAAGGGCCTGTTTCCACACTGTAGGGAATCTAATCTAATCAAAACTTTCACTGATCAGGAGAGACTCTTCACAAGTAAAGGAGCAGTTGGAAAATGAAAGGTCTTCAAAAATGAGAATTCGGAGGCAGTATGTTCCTGTTAATGTGAAGGGCAAGACTGGTAGGTATAGGGAATGCTGGATGACTAGAGAAATTAAGGTTCTGGTCAAGAAAAAGGAGGAAGTATATTTCAGGTATAGACAGCTGAGATGAATGAGTCACTCAAGGAGTATAAGGGCAGTTGGAGTATACTCCAGAGGGAATTTGGGAGGGCAAAAAGGGGACGTGATAGCTTTGGCAAATAAGGTTAAGGAGAACCAGAGAGAGTAAACAAAAATACATGAAAGGCAAAAGAGTAACCAGGGAGAGGAAAGATCAACAACACCATCTATGTGGGGAACAGCAGAGGATGGGTGAGATACTAAACAAACATTTTGTGTCAAATATTCACTGCGGAGAAGGATATAGAAGCTAGAGAACTTGAATAAATAAAGTGATATCTTGAAAGTGTTTATGTTACTGAGAAGGTAGTGCAGGATGTCTTAAAATAAATAAAGGGACCAGGTCAGGTGTACCCGAGAACTTTGTGGGAAGCTGGGGAAGAGATTGCAGGGCTCGTTCTGAGATATTTGTATCATTGACAGCTGGGCTAGGTGCTGGAAGACTGAAGGGTGGCTAATGTGACGCCATTATTTAAGAAAGGTGGTAAGGAAAAGCCAGGGAACTATAGACTGGTGAACCTGATGTCAATTGTGCGCAAGTTGTTGGAAGGAATTCTGAGGGATAGGATTTACATGTATTTGGAAAAGCAAGGACTGATCAGGGATAGTCAACATGGCTTTGTGCTTGCTTCACTAACTTGGTTGAGATTTTTGAAGAAGTCACAAAGAGGTTTGATGAAAGCAGAGCAGTGGTCTTGTCTACATGGACTTCAGTAAGACATTCAACAAAGTTCCACATGGTAGACTGGTTAGCAAGGTTAGACCACATGAAATACAAGGAGAGCTAGCCATTTGGATATATAATTGGCTTGAAGGTAGGAGACAAAGGATGATAGTGGAGGTTTTTTTGTACTCAAGGCCTATGATCAATGGTGTGCCTCAAGGATCTGTTCTAGATCCACTGCTTTTTGTCATTTATATGAATGATATGGATGTGAATATAGGAGAAATGGTTGGTAAGTTTGCAGATGACACCAAAATTAATGATGTAGTGGAGAGTGAAAAAGGTTCTCAGAGTGCAAGAAACCTTGATCAGATGGGCCAATGGACCAAGGAGCAGATGAGATGGGGTTCAATTTAGATAAATGTGAGGTGTTGCATTTTGTTATGGCAAATCAGGGCAGGGCTTATACATTTAATGGTAGGGTCCTGGGGAATATTGTAAACAAAGAGACCTTGGGGTGCAGGTGCATAATTTATTGAAAGTGGAATCATAGATATACAGGGTAGTGAAGAAGTCATTTGGTATATATTTTATTGGTCAATGCTTTGAGTATAGGAGTTGGGATGTCATGTTGTGGCAGTATAAGATAGTGGATAGGCCACTTATGAAATATTGTGTTCAATTCTGGTCTCCCTGCCAAAGGAAAGATGTTGTTAAGAAAAGGATTCAGAAAAAATTTACAAGAATGTTGACAGGGTTAGAGGGTTTGAGTATAGGATGAGGCTGAATAGAATCAGAGTTATACAGCATGGAAACAGGCCCTTTGGCCCAAACTGGCCTATGCTGACCATGGTGCCCACACAACTAGTTCCAATTGCCTGCATTTGGTATATCCATCTAAACCCTTCCCATCCATGTATCTATCCAAATGTTTTTAAAATGTTGCTATTGTACCTGCCACAACCACTTTCTCGGCAACCCATTCCTTGTACACACCACTCTCTGCATGAAGAAATTGCCACTCAGGTCCTTAACTCTTTCCCCTCTCACCTTAAACCTATGCCCTCTACTTTTCAATGCCCCATCCCTGGGAAAAACAATACTTTCTGCATTCATCCTATCTATGCCCCTCAATTTTATGCACCTTACTAAGGTCACCCCTCATTCTCCTATGTTCCAAGGAGGAAAGTCCTACCCTGACCAACCTCTCCCTATAACTCAGTACTGCTAGTCTGGCAACATCCTTGTAAATCTTCTTTGCATTCTTGCCAGTTTAACTATATCTTTCATATAATAGGGTGGCCAAAACCATACACAATACTTCAAGTGCAGTCTCACTAACAACTAATACAACTGTAACATAACACCTCAACTCCTATATTCAATGCCTTGACTGATGAAATCCCACATACTCAGTGCCTTCTTCACCACCCTGTCTGCCTGTGACACCACTTTCAAAGAACTATGTACTTGTACTCCTAGGTCCTTCTGATCCACAACATTCCTGAGGACTTTACCATTTATTGTATACATTCTACCTTGGTTTGGCTTTCCGAAGTGCAACACCTCACACTTATCTATATTGAATTATATTTGCCAATCCTCAGCCCACTTCCCTATCTCATCAAGATCCCTCTAATTTTTGATAACCTTCTTTGCTATCAATGATACCTCCTAATTTTGTAACATCTGCAAACTTACTAATCATGTCTTGTATATTCACATCCAGATTTTTATGTAAATAACAAATAACAAAGGTCACAGCACCGACTCCTGTGGCACACCACTAGTCACAGGCCTCCAGTCTGAGAAACAAACTACATCTATCACCCTCTGCTTCTTACCATCAAACCAATTTTGAATCTCATTAGCTAGCTCTCCCTGGATCCCATGCAACTAATCTTCATGACTAGCATGCCATGCAGTGCCTTGTCAAAGGCCTTACTAAAGTCCAAATAGACAACATCCATTGCTATGCTTTCATCTATCCTCTTTGTTAGAATGTGGGGGTCAAACTTCTTTTAATTAAAACAAACACCCAGAAAAGCTTGCCTCACCTCATGATTTGTTAAAATATGAGACAGAGAACGCCTCAGTTCCGCTAAAGAAAAATAACACTTTAATTTTAACTAAAAGCAAACACTAAATGACAACTATTCACAAATCCATGTTTCCTTTTGTTAACTACTTAATATCTGATCCAAACTTTATATAAAAAAAATGCTGTTCAATAACACACTTATTAAACATTACATTAATTTAATCTTAAAACCACACAGTCTCTGTCTTCTCTGCTGTATTCAATCTTCCAGTTGCTTATCTCCCTGGGCTGCATATTCCCTGTGAGTATGTTTTACATGAAGAGGTATCTTTGAGAGGAAGCGTTTTCATTGCAAGCAGGGTGTTAGGTGGGCAGTTAGCTCTTACAGCAGTTGCTCTCTCTCTAATTTTCAAAATACTGGGTTTATCTACCCCTTATGACACATTAAATCCTTAGAATTTGATTGGTTTCCAGGTGTCAAACAATAAAATTCAAATTCCATTGGCTTCTGGTATCCTGAGCATAACTTAAACTAATTGGTTAAATTCGAGTTGTTGTCAAATTCAGAAAAGCACTTTCTCTCTTAAAGTGACCATACATGCCTTCAACTTTGTAACATCTTGGTTCCCTTTGTGAAAAACCCTAAAAGACTTGTCGGACATGACTTCCTGTGCACAAATCCATGCTGACCATACCTAATCAGATCTTGACTAACCAAATGTTGGTTGATCCTGTCCCTCAGTATCCTCCCCAATAATTTGCCTACCACTGATGTCAGGCTCACTGGCCTGTACTTCCTTGGCTTGTCTTTGCTACCTTTCTTCAACAATGGAATAACATTAACCACCCTCCAATCTTCTGCAACTTCACCAGTGGCTATAGATGAAGCAAAAATATCTGCAAGGGCCTCTGCAATTTCTTCCCTAGCTTCCCACAATGTCCAAGGATGGACGTGATCAGGCCCAGGGGATTTATCAAACTTAATATGCTTTAAGGCTGTAAACACTTCCTGTCTGGTAATATATATGTTGTCCAAAACATCCCCATTTGTTTCTCATATTTTCTAAGCATCCTTGATTCGCTCCCCAGTAAAAACTGAAGAGAAATGTTCATTAAAAATCTCACCCATCTCCTGTGGCTCCACACACAGACGACCATGCTGATCTTTAAGAGGACCCATTCTCCCCCTAGCCATCCTTTTATTCTTATGTTGCTATAGAACTTCTTGGGATTATCTTTAACATTATCTGTCAGATCCATCTCATACCTCTTTTTGCTCTTCTGATTTTCCTCTTAAGTGTGCTCCCACAGTTTTTACAATCATCTGGAGATTCCGAAAGCTTGATCTCAATGTGTGCCGCCTTTGTTTCCCTGACCAGAGCTTCAATATCCCTCGTCAGCCAGGGATACCTAAACCTGCCAGCTTTTCTCTTCATGCTAACAGTGACATAGTCCTGAACTCTTGATATCACACTTTTAAAAGCCTCCCATTTGCCAGTCATTCCTTTTCCTTCAAACAGACTCACCCAATCAACATCTGCTAGATCCTGCCTAATGGCCCAAAAATTGTTTAGCACCTTAACCGGTGGACCCGTCCTATCTTTGTTCATAACTATGTTAAAACTAAGAGAGTTATGGTCACGGGACCCATAGTGCTCATCGACTAACATTTCAGTCACTTGCCTGACCTTGTTTCCAAAGAGGAGGACCAGTGTTGCACCCTCCTGTGAAGGGCTCTCTACATATTGATTGAAGAAACTTCAGGAATTTAGATTAGATTAGATTAGATTAGTTTTTGTTTGGTCCTGGCTCCTGCTCTCCCTGAACACAAGACTCACACTACATTACATTACTCACTACATTGCTCTGTTGTATTCTGTCTTAATGCTTCATATTTGATACAGTAGCTCTCATGTTGCTGAATTCTAACCCCAAATTAACTGCGGCTTTCAGTCACCTTCAGGACTGGCTGGAATATGGGTAAAATCTCTATGACTTCACGCAGAGGCAGGAATGCTGCCATAAAGCTGTAGGTTTATGAACAAGCTGTCTCAAACAGGAAATAGTGAATAGGTCAATCATAAGGCAATAAAGTAGAGTCAATGGAAAATAAGGAATTGATGTTTCTGAGATGGAATTTTTACAAAATGTTGATCTGTTGGAAATATTCTATGCCATCAAAATACAAGTATACTGCTCAGTTATGTTTCTACATGTATGCAATTAAACAACTGCATCTGGATTCACAAATATTATAGTAACAAATCGATGTGTCAAATATATTTGAATAAGATTCAAATGGTTGGATGGTCAAATGGCATGTTTTGATGGATTAATGAGGTGTGAAGGTTTGGTCAGTCCAGCTGCATTGTGATGCATTGACATTGATTCTGAAATAAACTGGCTAATATATTCATAAATTCATAAGTAAAACAAAATGTACTTCTGCAGATTTAGATGTCAATCTAGTCTTGTTTTTTTTCTGCCCTTCCCCACACCCCCAACCTTTCTTGAAAGGCTTCGCTCTCAATGGACAGCAGTCATGTAGCTAACATCTAACCTAACCTGTAAGTGTTAGCAGGAATGCTTGAGGGCATCATATATCGTATGGCTTCTCCTGAGAAAGATCAGAAGGTCACATATAGTGATCAAGAACAAGAGCTGAGGCTACAGATGAGAGAATATCAGCCAAAGGATTACTGAGGCTGAATGATTGTCAAGAATTCTCCCACCATATCATCTGAGATGAGTTAACTTGTTGTGGGATTAGAATGGATAGACAGCAGACAAATGGGCCATTCAGTGGAGCCAGTCTATTTATGCTCCACTCAATCCTCTAGTGGGTGGTTTGCATGTGGAATGAACTTTCTGAGGAAGTGGTGGATGTGGGCACAACTACAATGTTTTAAAAAAAAAAAAAAAATTTAAGCTAGGGCTATTTTCCGTGCTGCATCAGAGACTGAGGGATGACCTTATAGAGATTTATAAAATCATGAGGGGCATGGATAAGGTAGGAGAGTCCAAAACTAGAAAGCATAGATTAGATTCCCCACAGTGTGGAAACAAGCCCTTCGGCCCAACAAGTCCACACCGACCCTCCAACGAGTAACCCATCCAGACCCATTTCCCTCTGACTAATAAACCGAACGCTATGGGCAATTTAGCATGCCCAATTCACCTGACCAGCACCTCTTTGGACTGCAGGAGGAAACCGGAGTACCCGGAGCAAACCTGCACAGACACAGGGAGAATGGGCAAACTCCACAAGGACAGTCACCCAAGGCTGGAATTGAACCTGGATCCCTGGTACTGTGAGTCAGCAGTGATAAGCACTGAGCCACGGTGCCACCCCTAAGGTTTAAGATGACAGTGGACAGATATAAAAAAGACCTAAAGAGCAACATTTTCATGCAGAGGATGGTGGAATGATCTGCTAGAGGAAGTGGTGAAGGCTGGTAAAATTAAAACATTTAAAAGGCATCTGGATGGGTCATGAAGAGGAAGGGTTTAGAAGGATACAGGTCAAATGCCGGCAAATGGGAATAGATTAATTTAGGATGGCCGGGTTGGATTGAAGGGTCTGTTTCCGTGCTGTACAAGTCAATGACTCTATATGAAAAATGCTTTTATTTTTCAATTGATTTAGACCTTCATTGGTCAATAAAAGGTATGGAAATATATTGGGAGTTAACTCTGGAAAAAACTCAATCAGCACTTAGTGTGCTGTCTTCAGATGAGTGTGATAAATTCTACCACATTGTTGATGCAATCAAAGATGCTTTCCGTGTTTTCATACAACAGTGGAAATCCTGGAGCATCTCTGTGCCATTATGACTTTGGCAAGTAGGTGAGCAAGTGTGTAATTATTGGATACTCCAGTATTATGGATCTCCTCAGGTTCCTCGCTAAAGAATGCAACTATGATTGTTTTGTGTTTTCAGTTTACTTGTGCAATGTCTAGTATTTGGTGTATGTTTCTATGATTGCCCCGTTGAAATGTTAATACTGGCTTCTGGCAGGTGAGCAAAAAGAACGTCAATATTAAATCTGTCCTTCTTACTCTGGTCTTCCTTCTTCTCAGCATCCTATGCAGTTATAGCCTATCTGAATGCATCATGGTTGTATTGTCTCAGCATCTTATGCAGTTATAGCCTATCTGAATGCATCCTGGTTGTATTCAGCAGTTGGCAATTGTGGCTGCTGTCACCATCTTCCATTCTTTGCATATCACGAATACAGTCTCCAGAACAGTTGGGAGGTACTGCCAACATTCACAAAGTAACACAGCTTTTCAGACATTCCTGTTACCAGAAGTATTAGTTTTATTGGTGCCATGCATGTTGGAGTAGATCTTGGCAGTGACATGTTCCTTGCTTCACTTGCCACCATTATATGTTTCAGTAATCAGTAAAAGATGGTAAAATTGTCCATGTTAGGGATGCAAAATAAATACAGGAAGAATTTGAGAAACTCAACGGGTCTGGTAGGACTTGTAGAGAGGAAATCAATATCAGCAGTTCAACTATAGTAACTCTTCATCCAAAGTTGGTCAGCTCTGACGAAGGGTCACTGAAAACAAGTCCCATTTCCCTGCCTTTGGCCCATATCCTTCTAAATCTTTCCTAAAGTGGTTAAGAAGGCCTTCATTGCTCAGACCTTTGAGTATAGGAGTTGGGACACTATGCTGAGGTTGTACAGGATGTTGGTGAGGTCACTTCTGGAGTACTGTGTCCAGTTCTGGTTTTCCTATTATAGGAAGGATAATATTAAGCTGGAGAATCTTCAGAAGAGATTTAACAGAATGTTGTTGGGAATGGAGAATTTGAATTAAAAGGAGAGACTGGATAGCCTGAGACATTTTTCACTGGAGCATAGAAGTTGGGAGGTGACTTTAAGAAGGTTTATAACATAATGAAGGATATGGCTAAGGTGAATAGCAGGTGTCTCTCCCTTAGGCATGGCTGGTACAATTATAGCATTTAAAAGGCATCTTGGTGAATGTGTGAATAGGAAGGGTTTGGAGGGATACGGGCTGGGTGCTGGCAGGTGGGACTAGATTGGGTTGGGATATCTGATCGGCATGGACGAGTTGGACCGAAGGGTCTGTTTCCATGCTGTACATCTCTATGACTCTATGAGAGGTTTCAAGACTAGGGGGCACATTTGTAAGGTGAGAGGAGAATAATTTTAAAAAGACACTAGCGTGATTTTTTTTAACACAGTTCATGGGTGGAATGAACTTCCAGAGGAAGTGGTGGATGCGGGTAGAGTTACAAAGTTTAAAAGACATTGAGATAAGTACATGAAAAAAAAACGTTTGGAGCAATAAGGGCCTCGCACAGTCCCACACAGGTGGGACTAGTTCAGTTTGGGACTATGGTCAGCATGGATTGTTTGGACTGAAGGATCTGTTTCTATGCTGTATAACTCTGCGATTTTATGAGTCTATTCATATATCTGTCCAAATGTTTTTGAAATGTTGTAACTGTACCTGCGTCTACCACTTCCCTGGCAGTTCATTCCATATACACAGAGCCCTCTGTGTGAAAAAGCTGCCCCTCAGGTCCCTTTGTAATCTTTTGCCTGTCACCTTAAAACTATGCCTTAAAGCTTTGAACTCCCTTCTCCTAGGTTGAAAGACCTTTGCTTTTCACCTTATCCATTCCCCTCATGATTTTATAAACCTCTATAAGATCACCCCTCAACTTCCTATGCTGCAGGGAAAAAAAGCCACTTGTTACAACTCGAACCCTCCTGCTGATACTGTTAAATGTTATTTACCACAGTTAAAAGCCAATGAATATGCCTGTATCCAGATCTAGGCTAATTGAAACAAAATCTGATATGGAAGCAAGATGCAATAGTTTTGATATAGCCATTACTTTGCATTTTGATCTGAATCTGATTGTGAAAGTCATTTTGTGCAGAGATCATGAACATATTGATTAAGTTCTCAACAAGGAGACAGATAAAGGATACAGGCCTGCTATACCAAACCTGGCCACCACAATCCACAGCCTGTAGTGCTGTAAAAGTGAAATGAAAGAGCATTTAATCACTCTTAGAACCTGTTCTGCTCAAGCCATGTGGGGAAAACAACTATAGAACCCATCACAGCTACTGAATTCTGGCTTTAACGTTTCAGTGCCATCACTTCAGAGAGAACGTCAAACAAGTAACAAATCTGCAATAATTTAGAAACAGAATACTTTCAACGTTATATATATCTTTTATCCTTCTCTCCTTTTATTCTTTGTACATGCATTTTCATCTGATAACCTTGTCACTTTTAATCAAATAATTAAAGAAGCAATTTTGCAATAATTCTATCTTTGTGAAACCAAAGCCTGTGATGTTAGTTATTTTAAAATTGAAACACACCAACATTTAAAGGGAGCTAAATGAGCTATGTAAATTTGTAGTTCATTCACCACTCTGAAGAATGCCAGATGTGGTCCTGGGACAATCTGAAAAAAAGACTGAATAATTATCCACAGAACTCCAGGATTGAAAATTCTACAGATTCACCCCTCTCAGTGCGGAAATATCTCCTCACCTCAATCCAAAATTGTTCACTCCAAGTTCTGAGGCTGTGAAATTCACAAGCTTGGAGAAACATAAAAAAATGCCAATCATGTCAAGCTGTGCTCTTATGAAATGTGCCATATAAGTGCAGGTCTTTTCTTGCATTCTTTTTTATTTTCAAAGTTTAATTCAAAGTACTTTTCAGGATTAAACTTTTTCCTCACCATTAATAATTTTGGAGATACTGGGGAGCAAGGCATAAACAGAAAGAATTTCTTAACTCCACCCACACCTAGTATTAGTATTTACAAAGGAAGGGATTAAAAAGTATACAATGGTGGGAATTCTGATTTTCACTGGTACAAATACTGAACCTTTCTCTGTATTCTTGTGTTTCAAGTTTTTCCAGGCCCTTGTTTCCGATACGTTTTAGGCCCTGTTGTGTTTCAGGCAGCTTGTTTTTTGCTTTACATCTCTTGCTGTATTGAGAAATATCAAATGCATTCATTACATGTTTGTATACATGTACGCACATTATCAATCTATTTGATATGGAATCATAAAATCACAGAATGGTTGCAGCACAGAGGCAGGCCAAGTCCATAAAACTCTCTGGTAGATCAAATCACTGAGTCCTTTTAGTGTTAGCCCTGGAAACCTGTTTGCTTAAATGTGCATTACATAAAATGGTTTTTCCCATGTTTCCCATGTTATTGTTGCTTAATTTGCCAAACATCTTAAATCATTTTCCAATGCTTCTTGACCTTGCTATCATGGGAACCATTTCTTCCTAGCTGCTCTTTGTGGACCCTCCATGATTTTTAATATCTCTGTTAAACTTGTTCTTAACCTTAGAACATCATCAGCTTCTTTAATTTATGCATATAACTGAAGTTCCTCAACCTTGCAACTATCCTCACCAAACATCTATAAATCCTCTAAAGTGTAATGTCCAGAATTGTACACACTGTTACAGTTGAGGCAAAGTAGTTCACAAAGGTTCAGCCTAACCTTCTTTGTTTTGTACTCAATGCCTTTATTTTAAAAAAATCAAAATACCATATCCATATGAATAGGATATGGTCTAAGTTTTAAGGGAAATTTGTGACTCAACAAGCCTAACATGGGAGAGAGTGCTCTAAATGGTCGGATTTTTAATCTGCTTTTAATTATCCAAAGGGCACCTTACCTCTTGCAAATGGCACCTTACCTCTTTCTTAAAAGGCTCACCTCCACAAAAGGTGTCTCAAACCGTTATCTAAAAGGGTTATTTACCTCTCTATAGGCCAAACTTTACAAATCTTGTTTTGTATCTTCAACTAGTATAAAACAAACTTGACTTAGGGAGCTGCACTTCAACATTTGTACTGCCTTCATAACCACAGATATGCAAATTGGAACACTGATCCCCCAGCATCTGCAGTCTTTTCCCCATTGTCTCACCCAAGTACCATGTTTGAGGGTGGGGCTTCTGGATTTTAGACATCCAGCATTGGTTTAGTAAATATGGAGAGACTGTCTTAAATTTTAAGTCTTCCTGTAGCCATTGTTGCGATCACACTCCTCCCAACAGGTAGCCCGAAACTATTATGAAATTAGTCCTTGAGCATTACCAATACTACTTGTGCAAACTATTCATGCCTATCATGTCTCCAGAGGGATCTTTTGAAAAAGATCAATATCAGACTATTGGCCAGCAATAGCCCAATAGTTGCCCAATTATTCAGGTGTGGAGTGGGAGTGAGGCTAGAAAATGTGCTGCAGTGTATGTTATAAGTGAGATGAGGAGATGAGCTGTCACATAATATAGAGTGGGTATGGTGATAATAATTCAGTTCTAGTATGAATTGGAATTAACTAAAAGTACTTCATAATTGTTAGCGGGCACAGTTATCATTTTCACTGCACTTTATAATGAGTAGGATAAAGTTTATAATGTTTTCCACATTTTCTGTGCATTTATAAATTGCAAAATCTGTCTGTAGTTACATTATCACTGCCTGCAAGCTTGAATGATTAAGCTTCCAAATCTTGGCTGACTTTTTTGTGCAAAACAGTATTCAGAAAAATAATATTCAAATCAAAAGTATGTTCATTTTAACCCTCCTTTAAAAAAATGAGTAACAGACCAAGAATACAGCTTAGAACAGTTAGATTATGTCACTCAAGATGACAACAGGAGCATTTTGCACAGTCTTTTTAAATCATGAAACATTACACTGGCTAATCTTGACCAGGATAGTGGTGGATCTGCTAAAGTTGGTTACATGATATCCCTGAGTTTGGAGAGAGGGATTTAGCTTGGGTTTTATGCAGATGTTAGGCAAGGTCAAAATCAGGTTAGACTGTCATGTTCCTCTGTTTGAAAGGCTGCCAACATCTCTTCAGAAAGTTCTTTTGTTAAGCATAGTAATTTAGATAAATAACTCTCAAACCATCTATAGTATCAGAACCAAATCTCAACAAGAGGTCATGTTCTTCAAGAAGTCAAAAGAAAATCATAAAAAGCAGCAAACAAAACAAAATAATTAAGGTTATATGTTTGTCAGATTGAGTAATCTAGGCCTATATTTTGTGTCCTTTAGAAAAATGAGTGGTGTTCTAAATGAAAAATAAAATTAAGGAGCTAGTTGGGGGTAAATGCTGGGCAATCTATAACACAAAATCAAAATCTGAGAAGAATTCCTTCACAACAGAGCAACAAATCTTTGGAATTGTCTATCCTAGAAAATCATTCATTAATATATTCAATGGGTTTTTGTACTCCAAAGGGGATTAAAGTATATGGGGTTAGATTGGGCAAGTGCGGTTAAGACAGACTATCAACCATGGTCTTGATGAATGAGGAAGCAGGCTTAAACAAGCAAAAGAGCATCTCCAGTCCAAATTTCTTACGTTCTTATGTTAGAATGAAAAAACTGTCTTGAATTGTGGTGTAATTTTTAGCATTGGAAACAAATCAGAAAGCATGTAAAATAGGTTGCTGATTCACTATCGTTTGATTAGCACTAACTCCGAGAATTAATTTCCACTTCCCATTTTATATATGGCTACAACTTCTGCTTGATAGAATAGTGTTAAATTACAGCTCTTCACAAATAGTAACAGTGAAAAGATTTACAATTAGAGGCATCATGAACAGGCCCTTCTCACTGGTAATAGCAATGAGTAGAATACATCCTTTTCACATTGCTTTTAAAAAGACTACAAAAGTACAATATTAACATTCATGCTGAAATTTGGAATCGTATTACAGAGCCAAACAGTTAAAATATGATTGGTATGAAAAACAGCTTCTAAATTTTTGAGTGTCAAGTCTGACATCTAATTTTGGATAAAGTCATAGAGTTATAGAGTCATAGAGATGCATGCAAACAGAACCTTCGGTCCAATTTATCCATGCCGACCAGATATTCTAATCTAGTCTAGTCCCATTTGCCAGCACTTGGCCCATATCCCTCTAAACCCTTCCTATTCATATACCCATTCGGATGCATTTTAAATGCTGCAATTGTACCAGCCTCCACCACTTCCTCTGACAGCTCATTCCATACATGCACCACTCTCTGCATGAAAAAGTTGCCCCTAGGTCCCTTTTATATCTTTCTCCCCTCACCCTTAACTTATGCCCTCTAGTTCTGGACTCCCCCACTGCAGGGAAAAGACCTTGTCTATTTATCCTACCCATGCCCTCATGATTTTATAAACCTCTATAAGGTCACCCCTCAGCCTTCAATGCGCCAGGGAAAACAGCTGCAGCCTATTCAGCCTCTCCCTATAGCTCAAATCCTCCAACCCTGGAAACATCCTTGTAAATCTTTCTGAGCACTTTCATGTTTCACAACATCCTTCCGATAGGAAGGAGATCAGAATTGCATGCAATTAGTCCAAAAGTGGTCTGATGAACGTCCTGTACAGCCACAACATGACCTCCCAACTCCTATACTCAATTCTCTGACCAATAAAGGAAAGCATACCAAACGCCTTCTTCACTATCCTATCTACCTGTGACTCCACTTTCACGGAGCTATGAACCTGCACTCCAAGGTCTCTTTGTTCAGCAACACTCCTCAGGTCCTTACCATTAAGTGCATAAGTCCTGCTCTGATTTGCTTTCCCAAAATGCAACACCTTGCATTTATCTAAATTAAACTTCATCTGCCACTCCTCAGCACATTGGCCCATCTAGAGTAGATTTCCCTACAGTATGTTAACAGGCCATTTGGCCCATCTGATCACGATCCCGTTGTACTCTGAGGTAAACTTTTTTTGCTGTCCACTACACCTCCAAATTTGGTGTCATCTGCAAACTTACTACCTGTACCTTCTATGTTCACATCCAAATCATTTATATAAATGGTGAAAAACAGTGGACCTAGCATTGATCATTGTGACACAGCAATGGTCACAGGCCTCCAGCCTGAAAAACAACACTTCACCACCACCCTCTGTCTTCTACCTTTGAGCCAGTTCTGTATCCAAATGGCTAGTTCTCTTTGCTAATTTTTGATCTAACCTTGCTAATCAGTCTCCCATGGGGAACTTGTCGAACGCCTTACTGAAATCCATATAGCTCACGTCTACTGCTCTGCCCTCATCAGTCCTCTTTGTTACTTCTTCAAAAAACTCAATCAAGTTTGAGAGACATGATTTCCCATGCAAAAGCCATGCTGACTATCCCCAATCAATCCTTGCCTTTCCAAATACGTGTAAATCCTGTCCCTCAGGATTACCTCCAACAACTTGCCCATCACTGATGTCAAGCTCACCGGTCTATAGTTCCCTGGCTTGTCCTTACCACCCTTCCTAAACAGTGGGACCACGTTAGCCAACCTCCAGTCTTCCAGCACCTCACCTGTGACTATTGATGATATAAGTATCTCAGCAAGGGGCTCAGCAATCACTTCCCTAGCTTCTCATAGAGTTCTAGGGTTCATCTGATCGGGTCCTGGGGATTTATCTACTTTTATGTATTTCAAGACATCCAGCACTTCCTCCTCTGTAATAAGGACATTTTTCAAGCTGTCACCATCTATTTCCCCACAGTCTATATCTTCCATGTTCTTATCCACAATAAACATTGACACAAAATACTTGTTTAGTATCTCCCCCATCTCCTGTGACTCCACACATAGACTGCCCTACCGATCCTTGAGGAGCCCTATTCTTTCTCTAGTTAACCTTTGTCCTTAATGTATTCATAAAATCCCTTTGGATTCTCCTTAACCCTATTTGTCAAAGCTATCTCTAGTCTCCTTTTTGCCCTCCTGATTTCCCTCTTAAGTATACTCCTCCTGCCTTTATACTCATCTAAGGATGCATTTGATCTCTCCTGCCGATACCTGGCATATGCTTCCTTCTTTTTCTTAACCAAAATCTCAATTTCTCTAGTCATCCAGCTTTTCCTACATCAACCAGCCTTTCCTTTCACCCTAATAGGAATATACTGTCTCTGGACACTCCTTATCTCATTTCTGAAGGCTTCCCATTTTCCAGCTGTCCCTTTACCTGCGAACATCTGTCCCCAATCAGTTTTTGAAAGTTCTTGCCTAATACCGTCAAAATTGGCCTTCCTCCAATTCAGAACTTCAACTTTTAGATCTGGTCTATCCTTTTCCATCACTATTTTAAAATTAATAGAATTATGGTCACTGGCCCCAAAGTGCTCCCCCACTGACACCTCAATCACCTGTCCTGCCTTATTTCCTATCAAGTTTGTCAAGTTTTGCACCTTCTCTAGTGCATCCATATACTGAATTCGAAAATTTTCTTATACACACTTTACAAATTCCTCTCCATCTAAACCCTTAACACTATGGCAACGCAGTCTATGTTTGAAAAGTTAAAATCCTCTACCATAACCACCCTATTATTCTTACAGATAACTTAAATCACCTTACAAATTTATTTCTCAATTTCCCACTGACTATTAGACGGTCTATAATACAATCCCAATGAGGTGATCATCTCTTTCTTATTTCTCAGTTCCACCCAAATAACATCCCTGGATGTATTCCCAGGAATATCCTCCCTAAGTACAGCAGTAATGCTATCCCTTATGAAAAATGCAACTCCCCCCCCTCCCCCCCTCAATTGCACCCCTTTCTATCCTTCCTATAGCATTTTTACCCCTGGAACATTAAGCTGCCAGATCTGTCCATCCGTGAGCCATGTTTTTGTAATTGCTATGATATCCCAGTCCCATGTTCCTAACCATACCCTGAGATCATCTGCCTTCCCTGTCAGGCCTCTTGCATTGAAATAAATGCAGTTTAATTATTCAGTCCTACCTTATTCTCTGCTTTGTCATGTCTGCCCTGACTGTTTGACTTGCTCCTTTTCCCATCTGTACCAGTCTCAGATTGATCTCTTTCCTCAGTATTTCCCTGGGTCCCACCACCACCTTACTAGTTTAAACCTTCCAAACAGCTCTAGCAAATCTCCCTGCCAATATATTAGTCTCCTTCCAATTCAGGCGCATTCTGCCTTCTTGTACAGGTCGCTTCTACCCCAGAAAAGATTCCAATGATCCAAACCTCTTCTCCCCTGCACCAGTTCCTCAGCCATATATTCATCTGCTCTATTCTCTTATTCCTACCCTCACTATCTTGTAGCATCAGGAATAATCTGGATATTACTACCCTTGAGGACTTCCTTTTTAAATTGCTGCCCTAACTTTCTATATTCTCTCTTCAGAATCTCATCCTTTTTCCTTCCTATGTCATTCGTTCCAATATGTACAATGACCTCCTGCTGGTCCCTCTTCCCATTGAAAACATTCTTCACCATCTCTGCAATATCCTTGATCCTGGCACCAGGGAGGCAACACACCATTCTGATTTTTTTTGCGGCTGGCCACAGAAACGTCTGTCTGTGTCTCTGACTAGAGAATCCCCTTACATAATCGATCACTTGGAACCCGACATACACCTCATTACATTAGAGTCTGTCTCAATACCACCAACATGGCTGTTCGTGCTACATTCCCCTGAGAGTCCATCACCCCCTACATTTTCCAAAAAGGATACTTGTTTGAAATGGGGATAGCCACAGAAGACTCCTGCACTCCCTGCCTACCCTCCTACCTTTCCTGGAGTTAATCTTAATTGTAAGGTCCTAGGGAGTGTTGCTGAACAAAGAGACCTTGGAGTGCAGGTTCATAGCTCCTTGAAAGTGGAGTCACAGGTAGATAGGATAGTGAAGAAGGAGGTTGGTATGCTTTCCTTTCTTGGTCAGAGTATTGAGTACAGGAGTTGGGAGATCATGTTACGGCTGTACAGGAAATTGGTTAGGCCACTATTGGAATATTGCATGCAGTTCTGGCTGAGGGGTGACCTTATAGAGGTTTACAAAATTATGAGGGGCATGGATAGGATAAATAGACTTTCCCTGGGGTTAGGGAGTCCAGAACTAGAGGGCATAGGTTTAGGGTGAGAGGGGAAAGATATTGAAAAGAGACCTAAGGGGCGACTTTTTCACACAGAGGATGGTACGTGTCTGGAATGAGCTGCCAGAGGATGTGGTGGAGGCTGGTACAATTGCAATACTTAAGAGGCATTTTGATGGGTATATGAATAGGAAGGGTTTGGAGGGATATGAGTTGGGCGCTGGCAGGTGGGACTAGATTGGGTTGGGATATCTGGTTGTATTGGACAGGTTGGACCGAAGGGTCTGTTTCCATGCTGTACATCTCTATGACTCTATGACTCTATAACCCATCTACCTGACTGTATCTGCAGCTTTTTTTCCTTCCCATAGCTGCTATCTATCACACCCCCTAGCTCTTACAAATTCCTTATTGCCTCTCACTGACACTCCAACCGATCCATGCGATATGATAGGATTCATAACCAAACATATTTCCTGCAGACATAATCATTAGTAACTTGGAAACTCTCCCTAAACTCCCACATCCGACAGGAAGAGTGTATCACTCTACTAAAGGCCATCTTTGCTCCTTCACAATCTACATACCCAGAAAATAACACCTTCTTACTGCTCTAAAAAACATGTTCCACAATAACTTATGGTTTATATTTGTAAAATTTAATCAAGATATAGATCTCAATAATATATATAATCAAGAAAAAAAAACCCACTCTACTCACTATTGTAGACTTACAGCAAGGTTACAATTCAAACAGCAAAGGCAGTAGCTGTGCAAATTCACTACTGTGTCAGTTAACAGTGCAGGCTTATTTTTCTGTCTCCCTCACTAACCATGTGGTCGCAACCTTTTGTCTGTCTTCCTCCTTTTAAAAATGCTGGTGTTTTGATCCCTTTTTACCCAATATTCCAAAACAATGCAATAGAATATAAAACAGTAATTGCTACTCCTGGAATTCAAGGAAATCACCTCCAGCACCTAAAATACCTTAAAAAAGGAGCAGCCACAACTTTTTCCCATCTTCCATCTTGGTTTACCCAGAATCCTGAGTTGATTCCCTGGATCAGTTATGGCTAGTCAAATTTACTTTTCTGAAAACAGAATTTTTAATTCTCAATTAGAAACCCTCCACTTAAGGTAATAAGGCTGTGCAGTTTTCCAGAAGTATGAGAAGTGTCAGAGCAAGAGAGATAAAAGGTAAAATTTGTTGTTTCAGCCTGTCTATGTTCAAAACCAATAACTGTATTTCATCTATAAGGTGGGCTGTGTGACTTTTCTCAGTAAGTATTGTAAACTCAGTGACTGTTGTAAAACAGCTTATGTCCTTTGTAAGTACACTAATTTTCCCTGCTGCAGTTAGTCTGCTTTGCTTTGCCTTTCATGACAAATCCATGATATTCTAACTTAGTCTTTAAATATTATAAGAGGTCATAATTTTAGGATAAGGGGCAGCAGGGTAAAACAGAAATGAGCAGAAATTATTTCTCTCAAAGCATCGTGAATCTGTGGAACTCACCACACCAGATTGCTTTTGATGCTGGGACATTGTGTAAATTTAAGGAGAAAAGAGATAGATATTTAATTCATAGTGGGTCGAAGGGTTATGGAGAATGTGCAGGGAAGTGGAGTTGAGCCCATGATGAAATCAGCCACGATCATATCAAAAGGCGGAACAGGCTTAAGGGCTGAATTGCTTCTGCCTGCTCCAGATTGTTATGTTTTTGTGTTCTTATTTTTATCTTTGTTACCTCTTGAAGTGTCTATTCCAAAACACTCCTGGTTCGCTTCCATTTTGTACCCTTTAAATGCTTAGCATCATTCAAACATGCACCAAGTCCCATTGGCCCAACACATCTGTGCTTCTTGACCTGTATTGACTCTCTGTCCGTAAAAGTCTTAATTTTAAAATCCTTGTCCTTATTTCTAACTTGCCCATAGCTTTGTCACTCCCTATCATTTGTTAATTGAGGTACCCACTGATTTCACATTTCACCTTTGCAAGAGCTGCCTGCAGCTCGAGAGTTCTTGGCTTGGCTGCTGCTGTGTTGAATATGTGCAAATCAATATCTCCTTAACAACATTAGTGATTTCTGATAAAAACATCAGAACTGAAGCTGTACTGATAAATTTTCTTAACCACAATGCGACAGCTGAAAACTTCATCACAGAAAAATATAGTGTGCACATCTAATTTGTTTAGCTGGAAATTAACATGTAATGGGAAACTATTCTATGTAAAATGGGTCTAACAATTTTTGGCTATTGTATAAGACTTGCAAGATCCAGCTTCTGCTTTATGCCTTTGTGTCTCTATTACTTGTGCAGGCACACATTTCAGTTTTAGCTGGATTTCATTCCAGATGGTGTACCTGATACTGATAAAGGAAATAATATCCCTGTACTCATTGACTTCTTGTACAAGAAGTAGTTGAATATTACTGTATTTACAGTTTGCATTGCATTTAAGTGGCTATGTGTTTGACAGCAGGCATGTGACTATAAGCTGTTCCTATTCTGTTCCATCTATTACTATTTTAAAATTAGACATATAATCAGGAGGGGCATCGATAGGGTGAATAGCCAAGTTCTAGATTAGAGTGGTGCTGGGAAAAACACAGCAGGTCAGGCAGCATCCAAGGAGTAGGAAAATTGACATTTTGGGTAAAAGCTTTCATCAGGCCCGAAACATCGATTTTCCTGCTCCTCGGATGCTTCCTGGCCTGCTGTGTTTTTCCAGCACCACTCTAAACTAGACTTTGATTTCCAGCATCTGCAGTCCTCACTTTTACCTAGCTCGATAGCCAAGGATGGGCAAGTCCAAAACTAGAGTGTGTAGGTTTAAATGAGAGGAGAAAGATTTAAAAGGGACCTGAGGACTAACTTTTTCATGAAGAAAGTGGTGCATGTATGGAACAACCTGCCATGAGAAGTGGCAGAGGTGGGTACAATTTAAAAGGCATCTGGATGGTAATGTGAATAGGAAGTATTTAAAGAGATACTGGCAAATGGAATTACATCTGTTTAGGATTTCTGGTCAGTGCAGGCGAGTTCGATCATAGGGTCTGTTTCTGTGCTGAATGACTCTATGACTGACTCTATTTATCTTTAAAACTCATATCCATACAAATAATTAAACCAAAAGATAAGTGTTGATTTGTCAGTTACCAGCCATTTTAACACAGGAGTAACATTTCATTGCCACATGTCTTTATCATCATTGTTGATCCAGTTACAACTATTCTGGGCAAGTCAATAGTGACAGGAAATTGATGTGATGTATCCATGTTAATCACTGGATCAGACCAAGGGAAACACTTCGTCTATGGTCTGACGAGTAGAGACCAAAAGTTTCTAGCTTATTGAGGTTGCTGGTTCCCGCTCATAATGTACAACAATCCATTTCCTCTTTTGTGTTTCCAATAGGATGTGCTTCATAAATGATATATAAAAGAGAACATTGCAATGAAGTTTTTTATTTTACAAAACTTGACTAGTTCAATGAGTAACAATATCATCTGCAACACTGCCAACAATGTGCATTTATGTAGTACCTTTAGTGCAACACATCCCAAGGTGCCTCACAGGAACATGAACAAACAGAAGTCTAGAACATAGATGCAATGGCTCAGCAGCCTTACCTAGAACATTTATTCCACATATGTGTATTTACAAAGTCAGGCTGATTTTAAAAATGCATTGCCAATGACAAATTGCATTCATTAAGAATTCTCGGTGGCTTTCCATTCATCTTGCCCCACAAGTTTCAATCTTCCCTGTATCTGGACTTCTGCAATGTGCATCTGTAGTGATTGTAATGAGGTCAGGCAGGTTGGACTCATAGAATGTGAGTTCCACGCTTGGGCCTGTTAATTTGGTCCAAAGAGGGAACTATGGCTGACACATAAGAACAAGAGTTTCTGTTCACCTGTTCACTCTGACAGTTGGCTCTGAGGGAGCTGGATAAGTGACAAGGATTCTCCATGTGTAAATAAAGGGTGACTTATTGACAGGATACCAACCTCTGTGAAGTTATTTCAGTGGTGATGAGAGAAAGGCATGCTCCTGAAGAAATTTACTTACAACATTTGTCTTTGAGTTGGGGTCAGCATTTCTGGCATCATGCCGTTTTTTGGAAAGTTTAACTCATTTGATTCTGCTGTCAAAGACTGGGCATAGTATGTGGAAAAAATGCATTATTTTATTGGGTAAATGACATTGAGGCAGATGAAAAACATTGAGTAATTTGCCTGACTGCTTGTGTATGCACAGGTTTTTAAGTTATTAGGAACCTGACATTCCCTGAGGCACCAAATACTAAAACCATCGAAAAGTTGTTGGATTTAGTTAAGGAATTTTATGACCTCAAGCTTCTTCTAATTCTGAGATGCTATTAGTTTTACTCAGCAATTCGAGAACCAAAGGAATCTATTTTGGCATTTTTGGCCAAGTTAAGATGACAGGTAAAGGCATATGACTTTGGTTTCACCCTTAATTAGATTCTGAGAGACCATTTGATATGTAGAATTAATGATATAACCATGCAAAATCACGCCTACTGGCTGAAATCCAACTGGACTTCAAAAAGACTATATCATTGGAAAATACGGCAAGTGGGGCCTATGAGTTGCAAGGTATTCCAATGGAAGTGGATACCCTTGTCAGTCCAACTGAGTTTGGGTGGCATGGTGGCTCAGTGGTTAGCACTGCTGCCTCACAGCGCTAGGGACCCAGTTCAATTCCAGCCTTGGGCGACTGTCTGTGTGGAATTTGCACATTTTCCCCGTGTCTGCGTGAGTTTCCTCCACAATCCAAAGGTTATAGAGGTTTATAAAATCATGAGGGACATGGGTAGGATAAATAGACGAAGTCTTTTCCCTGGGGTGGGGGAGTCCAGAACTAGAGGGCATAGGCTTACATGAGAGGGGAAAGATATAAAAGAGACCTAAGAGGCAACCTTTTCACACAGAGGGTAGTACGTGTATGGAATGAGCTGCTAGAGGAACTGGTGGAGGCTAGTACAATTGCAACATTTAAAAGGCATCTGGATGGTATATTAATAGGAAGGGTTTGGGGGAATATGAGCCAGGTGCTGAGAAGTGGGACAAGATTGGGTTGGGTTATCTGGTCGGCATGGACAAGTTGGACCGAAGGGTCTGTTTCATGCTGTACATCTCTATGACTCTATGACTATGTGCAGATTAGGTGAATTGGCCATGCTAAATTGCCCATAATGTTCAGTGATATGTCAGTTAGGTGCATTAGTCAGGGGTAAATTTAGAGTAATGGGAAATGGGTTTGGGTGGGATACTCTTCGGAGGGCCGTTGTGGACTTGTTGAGCCCAAAGGCCTGTTTCAATGCTCTAGGGATTCTAAGATTCTAAGAATAGCATTTGAGTGAAGGAATTACATAGCCTCACTCAGGACATATCCTGAACAGAACGGCTCTGGCAGCAAAACTACCACACAAAGCCAAGCCTTGGTCAAACAGTTAAAATGTCCTTCAGGATCCAGGCCAGCAAACCATTGTAGTTGCTGCCGGTATGCCATTGCAATACAGTAAAAGAGCCCCATTTGACCTAAATTGAGTGGGAGAACTCATAGGCTGGTATCCAGGAGAGTGCACATCCTGGGAGGTCCACCTGCAGCTGGTGTGGAACAACATGCTTAGCAACATGCAAATCAGAACCAATTAAAATAAACATCTGGTTAAGTGGTCACCTGGTTCTAATGGAGGTCAATACCAGTGCAACTGTTTCAGCAATTGCCAAACCCGTCTTTAAAAAAAGTTGTTCTGGACTCCAATCCTTAAATTGAAACAAGACCTCAGCTAGACTGAGAACCTATACTGGGAAACTTCGGTTCTGATCATTTATGAGAAGCAACCGGTTCACTTACCACTGATTGTAGTAAAATGCTCAGGCCCAAGCTTGACAGGGCGAAATTGGTTGAAAAAGATTCAACTAGATTGGCGCAACATTTTTCGATTAGAAAGTGACTGCCTGAGTGAAGTCTTAATTCAGTACCCAGAAGATTTTCAAGAAGATGTAGAGACTATCAAAGGAGCCAAGGCCACCTTGCATGTTGACCAGGAAGCAATTCAACGATTTTGCATGGTCCACCCAATGCTATTTGCCTGACATGCAAAAGTAGAGACATAAATCAGAACGCTGGAAAGCAAAAGTATCATCAAACCAGTCCAGTTTGCAGAATGGGCAGCACAGGTCATACTGACTGTGAAATACGCCTTTGTGGAGATTGAATAAAAACAGTAAACTGCTTTTTGCAGCTGGATAAATACCTAATCCATCCCACAGGGGATTTATATGCAAAGCTGGTAGGAGGCTGTCCTTCATGAAACTGGATATGAGCCATACATACTTGCATTTGTGGTTAGATGAGGATTCCCAGAAGCATGCTACAATTAATACCCATAATGATTTGTACCAATATACGACATTGCCATTTTGGGTATCATCAGCCTGACCAATATTTCTGCAAATGATGGAGAACATTTTACGAGGTCTATTTTAGGGTCACTACAGTATTTATCTAGATGACGCGCTAATAAAAGGGAAGACCAATAAGGAGCACTTATAGAGCTTAGATGTAGTCGAAGGTGTATGCCTTGAAAAGGAGAAAATTGTGAGTTCCAGGCACTGCAAGTGACCTTCTAAGGTTACAGAATCAACAAGACCGGGTTACACCTGTTGGAAGATTAAGTGAGGGTGATCAAAGGTGCCCCTGCTCCCATGTCTGTACAAGAGCTTAGGTTTTTCCATGGGCTATTGAATTATTGCAGAAAGTTCATACATAACCTGGCCTCCATCTGGCACCTTTGCACCAACTCTTTAAAAAGGGTCAGCCTTGGAAATGGTCACACAGCCAAGCCAAAGTTTTCAGAGACGTGAAAAAACAATTAGCTTCTAGAATGTTGGCACACTGTAATCCCAAACAAAGTCTGATGTTGACATACTATGCTTTCCCATTGGCATTGTGGTAGTATTAGCTCATAGGTGGCCCAATGAAGAAGAATGCCCAACAGCAGTATGCATCCAGGAATTTGGCCAATGCAGAGTGTAAATACTACCAGATAGAGAAGGAATGTTTGGTGGTCATATCTGGAGGCAGAAAGTTCCACCCGTACCTTATGGACTTAAATTTGTAATAATAACAGACTTCAAACCCCTGCTAGGTCTACTTAAAGTGGACAAGATAGTGCCGCCCATAGCTTCAGGCTGAATTCAGAGGTGGGCTCTAATACTGAGTGAAGATAATTACAATTTGGAACACTGTCTGGGAGGCCAAGCAGCAAATGTGAATGCATTGAGTCACCTCCTGTGGTATATACACCACCTCCATTGGTGACTCAATGCATTCTGGAAGAATCTGTAATGGTTTTAAATTTTCTGGACACATTTACAGTCACAGCTGACAATATCAGACATTGGACGCAAAACTGAAACAACACTGGTGGAGGGAGAAACAAAAAGGCCATCACATCTAGAATTGAAATCTTTTTTGGATCCGGAGAACAGTTCACAGTAGAGGATGGCCTATTGTTATAGTGAGCAAGAGTGATTGTCCTAAGCAAAAATCACTGCCAGATGCTAGCTGAACTCCACTAGAGTCATCTAGGAGTTTCCAAAATGAAGATGTTGGCGAGCAGTTATGCTTGGTAGCCAAGATTGGATGCAGACATAGACATAGTTGGTGAGGAAGTGCCCCAAGTGCCAACAAAGACAAAAATTACCACCAGCACATCTCCCACATTCATGGGAATCGCCTGGTAAACCCGGAACTCAGTTACCAGTCAGCTATACAGGTCCTTTCATGGGCTCAATGTTCTTAGTAATTGTGGATGCCCACTCAAATCAGCTGGACATGTATAAAGTTCGTTTATCAAACACAGGAAGATGATCGAAAAACTGTGCGCATGTTATGCAATACAGGGACTCCCGCAAGTGTTTGTCACAAATAATGGTCCTTCATTTACCAGCAGGTAATTTCTTAAAATTGAATGGTGTTTGACATATACGGACAGCTCTATACCATCCACCATCCAAAGGTCTGGCAGAAAGAGCAGAAGGGCTCCTTAAGAAGGGCTTATGCCCGAAACGTCGATTCTCCTGTTCCCTGGATGCTGCCTGACCTGCTGCGCTTTTCCAGCAACACATTTTCAGCTCTGATCTCCAGCATCTGCAGACCTCACTTTCTCCAGAAAGAGCAGTCCAAACATTGAAGGCAGGCATAAAGCCTACAGCTTCACTAGATAGCAAACTGTCCTGGTTCCTATTTGGTTATAGGATCACCCCTCATGCCACTGCAAGGATAGCTTCAGCAGAGTTACTGATGAGGAGAAGACTTTGCACCAAGTTAAATTTGATCTTCCTAGACCTAAGGGGGAATGTGAAATGGCATCAGGAACGCCAATGCTAGACACAAGACTCTGCTAAGCGAGAAACATAGTTTACTTCAAGGGATTAAGTTTAGTGTAGGAACCATGGGAATGGACCTGCATAGAGTCATAGAGTCATAGAGATGTACAGCATGGAAACAGACCTTTCGGTCCAACCAGTCCATGCTGACCAGATATCCCAACCCAATCTAATCCCACCTGCCAGCACCCGGCCCATATTCCTCCAAACCCTTCCTATTCATATACCCATGATGTAGCTTCAGTTGCCATTTGCAGAAATGAGTTCTGACCTCCTGCACCCTTTGGTGTGCAGCGATGGTCATTAATGTTTGACCTGAGAAATCTGTTTCTAATATTTCAACAGGGTCCCGGGGACCCAGACTCCTAACATAGCTGCTTCTATCCACCAAATGTGCCCCTTAGGAGCTTAAATACTTCAATCCTATCACCCTGCAAACCTGTGTGGAATTCTCTCACACCCAGGGCTGTGGAGGCCAAGCCACAGAATATAGTTAAGAATGAAATACATTTAGAACATAGAACATTACAGCGCAGTACAGGCCCTTCGGCCCTCGATGTCGCGTCGCTCTGTCATACTAATCTGAAGCCCATCCCACCTACACTATTCCATGTACGTCCATTTGCCTGTCCAATGATGACTTAAATGCACTCAAACTTGGCGAATCTACTACCGATGCAGGCTAAGCATTCCATACCCTTACTACTCTCTGAGTAAAGAAACTACCTCTGACATCTGTCTTATACCTATCTCCCCTCACTTTAAAGTTGTGTCTCCTCGTGTTTGCTGTCCCCATACTTGGAAAAAGGCTCTCCCTGTCCACCCTATCTAACCCTCTGATTATCTTATATGTCTCTATTAAGTCACCTCTCAACCTTCTTCTCTCTAATGAGAACAGCCTCAAGGCCCTCAGCCTTTCCTCGTAAGACATTTCTTCCATACCAGGCAACAGCCTCGTAAATCTCCTCTGCACCCTTTCCAAAGCTTCCACATCCTTCTTATAATGCAGTGACAAGAACTGTACACAATACTCCAAGTGTGGCCGTACCAGAGCTGCAACATAACCTCCTGTTTCCGGAACTCAATCCCTCTATTAATAAAGGCCAAAACACTGTATGCCTTCTTAACAACCCTGACAATCTGGGTGGCAACTTTCAGGATCTGTGTACATGGACACTGAGATCTCTCTGCTCATCTGCATTTCCAAGAATCCTACCATTAGCCCAGTACTTTGTATTCCAATTACTCCGGCCAAAGCGTATCACCTCACACTTGTCCACATTAAACTCCATTTGCCACCTCTCAGCCCAGCTCTGCATCTTATCTATGTCTCTCTGCAACCTACTACATCCTTCGTCACTATCCACAACTCCACCGACCTTAGTGTCGTCCGCAAATTTACTAACCCACCCTTCTAAGCCCTCATCCAGGTCATTTATAAAAATGACGAACAGCAGTGGACCCAACACCGACCCTTGCGGTACGCCGCTAGTAACTGGACATCAAGATGAACATGTTCCATCACCTACAACCCTCTGTTTTCTTTCAGCAAGCCAATTACTGATCCAAACTGCTATGTCTCCCACAATCCCATTCCCCTGCATTTTGTATTATAGCCTACTGTGGGGAATCTTATCGAACGGCTTGCTGAAATCCATATACACCACATCAACCGGTTTACTCTCATCTACCTGTTTGGTCACTTTGTCAAAAAACTCAATAAGATTCATTAGGCACGACCTACCCTTCACAAAACCGTGCTGACTGTACCTGATCAGATTATTCTTTTCTAGATGGTTATAAATCCTATCTCTTATAACCTTTTCCAATACTTTACCAACAACTGAAGTGAGACTCACTGGTCTGTAATCACCAGGGTTGTCTCTACTACCCTTTTTGAACAAGGGAACCACATTTGCTATCCTCCAGTCTTCAGGCACTGTTCCTGTAGACAATGATGATTTGAAGATCAATGCCAAAGGCTCGGCAATCTCTTCCCTTGCTTCCCAGAGGATTCTAGGATAGATCCCATCCGGCCCAGGGGACTTGTCTATTTTCACACTCTGCAGTATTTCTAATACCTCTTCCTTGTGAACCTCAATCTCTTCTAGTCTAGATGCAAGTATCTCTGTATCTTCCTCGCCAACATTTTCATTTTCTATAGTGAACATTGTCGAAAAACCAACATTTTCATTTTCTATAGTGAACACTGTCAATGGTAAGACACATGGTCGATGTCAGATCCAGTGCTGTATAAAGTTCGGGTAGGTTTGATAATCCTGAGCAAGCATGTAGACCATGTGAAAGCTGCAAACTCACAAACAGTTTGGAAGCAAAACACCCCCAACTCCTCAACAGCCTTTCTGATTGTTCCAGAAGTCACGTGATCTCCTGTCCATCAAGCTTTGAAGATACCTCAGAATCTCAGATGGACACGGCAAATGTCACTGCCTTGATGTCTTTACCGCCTGAGACGTTCCAGGTGCAATGGTGAGCTACCGTGTGTTTCATATGGCTGGGATCAGAGGCAGAGTTGGGGGAACCTGACTTGGTGCTAAAATGCCCCAGGAGGAGCTACAAAAAAATGCAATGGCCTATATCCTCAGACCCAGAGGAGGAAGGATGTAATGATTATAACAAAGTCAGCCAGGTGGACCACATAGAATATGAGTTCCTTCGTTGGGGCTGTTAATCTGCTCCAATTGGGGAGCCCTGGCTGACAGATATAAACAGGAGTGTCAGAGGTTCTGTTCACTCTGAGAGCAGGCTCTGAGGAAGCTGGATCAGTGTGAAGGATTCTCTATATATAAATAAAAGGTGATTTTGTGACATGATACCAGCCTCTGTGGAGTTATTTCATCATCCTTTTTAATTTGGATAGGCAATTATTTTGGTGTCCTGGGACCATTTGCAGCACCTCAATTACTTTCCTAACTGCTAAAACCTAACCCAACACAGACACAGAGCTGAACTTCCAGAGAGTCAGGTTTTAAAGTACATCTTTAAAAAATGAGCATGAGGTAGAAAAACACAGCGATGTAAAGAGGGAATTGCAGGGTTTGGGACAGGTCAAAGCATGGTTGCCAATGATGAAGTGGTGAAAGTCATGAATTAATTTTGTAAAAATGTACAATTGTTCTATTTTATTTACTTTAAGTAATGCAAATGTTGGTCATTGTTTTCATGTTCCCAACCTACCTGATTTGATAAAAGAGGAATAAGACAATTGAAGAAAGTATACCAGTTGGTTTTGCTTTGCACTTGAAAATGACTGGTCATCTGAAACATTTCCTTGGAAAATTGGCACAGACACAGCTTCCTGAAAGTAATGGCCAAGAATTGTCTTCAAAGGCTATGCTTTAGCAGGTGATTGTAGAGTGAGGGTGGGTGGGAAGGAGACCTGCAATCATCTTACATGACATGAAAAATATTGCCAGTAACATGAATGTTACCACCACCCTCAACTCATAGTCATAAAGTCATAGAGTTATAGAGATATATAGCACGGAAACAGACCCTTTTGTTCAACTCGTCCGTGCCAACCAGATATCCTAGGCTAATCTAGTCCCATTTGCTAGCACTTGGCCAATATCCCTCTAATAAGGTCACCCCTCAACCTCCAATGCTCTAGGGAAAACACTCGATACTCTTACCAATAAAGGAAAGCATACCAAACCTCTTCTTCAGTATCCTTATGAAGGGGTTTCTCATATATTAGAATTAATCTTTCTTTGCACTTTCTCTGTAGCTGTAACACTATATTCTCCATTCTGTTGTGTTACTCTGATATTCTGATGTAAGGTATGATTTGTCAGAATAGCACACAAAACAGTACTTTTCACTGTTATATTGCGAGATATATGTGAAAATAATAAATCAAATCAAATAGAATCAAGTCACACTGTATGTAAGTACCCCCCAAGTCTCTTTGTTTTGCAGCTTTCTGCAGCTTTTCTCAATTTAAATAATAGTCTGTTCTTTTGTTCTCCCTTCCAAAATGAACAGCTTCACATTTTCCTACATTATACTCCATTTTTTAATTTTATGCTTACTTAACCTATCAATATCTCTCTGTAAACTATTTGTATCCCTTTCACAACTTGTCATGCTACATATTTTTGTGTCATCTGCAAATTTAGCAACAGTGCATTCACTTCCTTCCTGCAAGTCATTAATATGTATTGTAAACAATAACAGTCCCAACATTGGTCCCTGTTCTTCCGACCAAAGTGCATCACCTCATAATATTTTGTACTGAACTTCATCTGTCCTCTACCTGCCCACTTCATCAACTTGTCAATGTCCAATTGGAGTTCCACACTGTGCTACCCATAATTAACAATTCTTCCAAGTTTAGAGTCATAGAGATGTACAGCATGTAAAGTCATCTGCAAACTTTGAAATTGTGCCCTGCACACCAAGATCAAGAGCATTAATTCTTTCTAGACTATTACAGGGAGGGTTTGGATTTAAAACTTGGATTACATAAATGCATGAAGCAGATGATTTATATAACTGAGAACTTTCATATCCGATGTCACTGATTAGTAGAGCATGGCAGTATATTTAGTAAAGTATAGTGGTCGTTAATAGTTCCCATGTGACTATCCTACAAACAGTGCCATGCCCCAAGGAAAGATCTTCTCTTGAAAATAATGCAGCTGGCCAGTGGCCTAGAACATATTAACTTTGGGTAGCACTAGCTCCTGACCTGCTCTCCTCCTGAGACAATACGCTTGAATGTCAAATACATATTCTTGCTGCCAAATGGGTGTTGTGATCCTTTAAGTGGTAGTGGCAGTGCTCTAAGTCCTGTCTCCCTGTGACAACCCAAAGACGATACAAGGTGGAGCTTTCAATGAAAAAGAGAAAATAAACCAGCAACTAAATTAGAAATGTCCATGTAATAGCCACTATTTATGTTTCCTGCCTGTTATCAATGGATATCTGCTCTGTAACTGAGTGAAGGAAAATGGTGGTTGCCATAGGCTAAGTCAGCAGCTCGCAAATATCAAGCCTTCAAGTGGAAAAAGAAATCATTAAAACATAGCAGGGACAGAGTCATAAAGACAAGGAAGGAAGCAGCTGGCATTTTGTGGAATTAGAGTCAGAATGTTCCAAGAGATGCAGCTGCTGAATCAAAAAAAAAGTTAAATAGAAATAAAGCAAAATAAATTTTAAGAAAACTACAGCAGTGACATGGAAATAAAGAGAGAATTCAGCATAATAGAACAAAAAGTAAGATGAACAGATTGGAATAAAACATAAAGAAAGCAACCTGAATGAGACCATGAAATGAATAATAAAAAAAGGGATTTAAAAAAACAGCTAGATAGTAAGGTCGTATTCAATGAAAAGAGAAAATGACAATTTTAAAACTGCGGGAGATAAATATGACCAAGGAGAAACCTTGGTATGAGTTTGATAGTTCTCAAAATACAGCTTCTTCGCAAACAAATTACAGAAGATTCAGCCAAGAAATGTAAAAATGGTTTAACTGTGCTACATATCTCACTCCCTCCACCATCAGTACATAATAAAACCAGAGTATACCATCTACAAAATGTGCTGCAGAAATTGATCAAGGCTCCTTAGACAGCACCTTCCAAACTCATGCCCTTTACCATCTAAAAGGACAAGGGGTGCGGATACCACCACCTGCAAGTTCCCCTCAAAACCACTTACCATTACTAACTTGGAATATATCGCTGTTCCTTCACTATTCCTGGATTAAAGTCCAAGAATTCCTTCCCTAAGGCATCATGTGTCAACTGACAATGCATGAATTGCAGCAGTTCAAGAAGGCTTACTATCAACTTCAAGGGCAACTAAGGATGGGCAATCAATGCTGGCCCAGCCAGTGACACCCACATCCCATGAATGAATGCCAATAAATTATAGATGCTGAAACAGAGTCTATTTCTTATTGATGAAAGCATTATCTGATGTGCATATAACCACACGAACCAGAAGATCCAAGGAGATTTGACACATGCTCCGTATTATTCCCAATTAAAGTAACAATTGAAGTGCTGCAAATAGTCCCAGGACCACAAATTAAGGAAGGGGAGGATTATCCCCAGTGTTCAGTTTGCCAATCAACATGCAAAACGCACTGATGGAAAATATTCTGGTTGGTGAAGATACCACTTGACCTAACTACACTGCCTGCCCATCCAAATTCAATTTGATCCATTTTGAAAATTCCAGCTGTAGATAAGATTAAAAATTGTGGGGCAAGGAATGCGGAAAGCTATGTAGAATTCTTAAAGGAAGAGGTTTGTTATCAGAAATGCATTTTAAAATTAGCCTTACTGTGCAAACACATGTATTTCGAAATAAGGCTGCTGGCACCCTTGCTTTAAACATATCTAATCGCTTTTGAGATAGTACGGAGGAAATTGAAATACATTTAATTGTCCTTTTGCAACAGTACAAAGATAGAACTGTACCTAGACAAATTGAAATTTAGTTCTCAATGGTGTGACGATGCTGTCACTTTAAAAAGTTATTTTGCCCTGGATTTCTTTGAAGACAGGTTGTAAGGCAGAGGTGAAAAACTAACTACTTGATGATGACTTAAGTAAACAACTTGTGTGATCTTTAAGTTTTGGAACAGTGGAAGCAGTCTGGGTGTGGCCAGCTCTCACAGACCAGGCTTTCTAGTTTATTTTTAGGTTTTAGGTTGAGTTTTAATTATAAGCTGTTTGGGGTCGCAAAAGAGTTGGTAGCTTCAGTGAATGTCTTTTGGCTACTACACTCCCTGAGTTTTTTCTTGATGTTTCTTCCTCCTTGATTGTAAGAATCTGTGTCTGAATTTGCCTTTTTGCTAAGGGCTGTGTTTAGGGGATGTTCCTATATTGGAACAGTTAATTAGTAATGAGTACTGTATCTATTATTTGGTTAAGTTTTCCAATAGTTAAGTTATTCTAAATTTCTCCTTCTTTTACTTATATTTTAACTATAGTGTTTAAAAAAATTGTGTTTTGCTTAATGTTGAGTAGTTTGACCAGTCGCATCACATCTGGAACACACACTTCACATCTACCTTTAACATAAGAAAAAGTTAGGGTCTAGGCTACTTTCTTAAAATATTTTGAGGGTCTCTGGTCCAGTCCATAACAATAGGTAATAATGTTAAATCATAATGTTAAATCATAATCAAAGGTAGAAGACAGAGGGTGGTAGTGGGGGGTTGTTTTTCAGACTGGAGGCCTGTGACCAGTGGAGTGCCACAAGCATCGGTGCTTGGCCCTCTAATTTTTGTCATTTACATAAATGATTTGGAAGCGAGCATAAGAGGTACAGTTAGTAAGTTTGCAGATGACACCAAAATTGGAGGTGTAGTGGACAGCGAAGAGGATTACCTCAGATTACAACAGGATCTTGACCAGATGGGCCAATGTGCAGAGAAGTGGCAGATGGAGTTTAATTCAGATAAATGTGAGGTGCTGCATTTTGGGAAAGCAAATCTTAGCAGGTCTTATGCACTTAATGTTAAGGTTCTTGGGAGTGTTGCAGAACAAAGAGACCTTGAAGTGCAGGTTTATAGCTCCTTGAAAGTGGAGTTGCAGGTAGATAGGATAGTGAAGAAGGCATTTGGTATGCTTTCCTTTATTGGTCAGAGCATTGAGTACAGAAGTTGGGAGGTCATGTTGCGGCTGTACTGGACATTGGCCCCTGTTGGAATATTGCATGCAATTCTGGTCTCCTTCCTATCGGAAAGATGTTGTGAAACTTGAAAGAGTTCAGAAAAGATTTATAAGGATGTTGCTGAGGTTGGAGGATTTGAGCTATAGGGAGAGGCTGAACAGACTAGGGCTGTTTTCCCTGGAGCGGAGGCTGAGGGGTGACCTTATAGAGGATTATAAAATCATGAGGGGCATGGATAGGATAAATAGTAGAGGATTATAAAATCATGAGGGGCATGGATAGGATAAATAGATTCTTTGGGGTGGGGGAGTCCAGAACCAGAGGGCATAGATTTAGGGTGAGAGGGGAAAGATATAAAAGAGACTTAAGAGGCAACTTTTTCACGCAGAGGGTGGTACGTGTATGGAATGAGCTACCAGAGGAAGTGGTGGAGGCTAGTACAATTGCAACATTTAAAAGGCATCTGGATTGGTATATGATTAGGAAGGGTTTGGAGGTATATAGGCCAGGTGCTAGCAAGTGGAACTAGATTGGGTTGGGATATCTGGTTGGCATGGACAGGTTGGACCAAAGGATCTGTTTCCATGCTGTACATCTCTATGACTCTATGACTTAACGCTTCTCATTGAGAACTTCTCATTTGCAATGTTTTTAACACTTCCTAGACTCTTCAATCATGCTGCTTCTTAGTTGCAGCATGTATTAGCATGTCATCTATATGACAAATTTTATCCAATTTGGCTTCAAGGATTTGTGACATTGCATGCTGAAAGATTTCTGGTGCTGACAAATTTCCAAATGGTAGACAATTGGAACAAAATCACATAACAATTATGGTGACCATAGTAAACAAACATGAATTACATGCAGGAGTCTTAAAAACTTCTCAATTCATATCTCATTTCATAATCTACTACTGTCTAGTTTTGCCAGACTGCCATCCACTGGATTTGGGTAGACTTCTCGCGAGACCCATTTTGTTTGATCTACAAATACTTTGAGCTCTCCAGTGGGCTTGAGAAATGTTACCAGCCCTGAACACCATTGTATTGACCCTGTAACTTGTGATATTACGCCATTGCAGAACATGCTGTCAGGATGTACCTTCACTTTCTCTAGCAATGGTGGGATATGTTCCAATGAGTATATAAACCTATTGATTTTGCATCCCTATGAGTTACATTGTGATGTTCTTGCTTGAGCCTTTCCAGACCTTTAAGAAGTTTTGAGGATTTTTGAAGAAATTTCTTGTCATTTTCTTCTTGTAGCACGGCATTTACCTCTTTTGAAAAGAAGTACTCGTATGCACACATTCCTTCTTAATTCTCCTATAATTCTTCAAGGCATACACAGTCCTAGATCTCTTGCCCCTTGTGTCTATGTGTGGTATTTGAAGGCTCAGCTTGACTACATGATGTTTCAGTTTGACGTCTACTGGTTGAACATTTACTGATTTCACCCATGGCAGGCTGTCAGCTAAAATTGAATTAGCTGTACTAGTATCTAATTTAAATTGTGTGTTGAAGTATTCAGCTTGCAATGTGACTGTGCAGAACCTGTTGGCCTCTATTTGAATTAAAAATGTTAGTTTGCCTTGTTTGGGATCATTTTCAAATCCTTGAATTTTCTCTTTTTGGGTCAGGGAGGAGATGTTGGGTGCTAGAGATAGTTAGGTCCTGTGGTGAAACAGGGGTATTCATTCAAGTCTGGAGCAGGGGAAGAAGTGGTCAAGTTGGGAAAAAGGGAGGTTTGGGGGGAGGTGGTGGAGGGAGGGGTGATGAGGTTATGGTTCTTCTGGTGTCACCTGAAGGACTAAAGTGTGGAGGTCAGGGAAGAGAGGTCAGATTAGATCCTGTGGGGGCTGGTGAGATAGAATGTTGTCAGATCCTAGATGAGGGGAGGGTGGGGTGTTTTGGGGTGGGAGGGTATGTTAAGTCAAGGTTTGCGGGTTGTGTGTAAGGGGCCTGGATGGAGTGTGCATGGGGTGTGTCCATTACGTTGGTGTGGGGTCTGCTTAATAGTTACTCAGGACTTACACTATATATTTAAGAATCTAAACTTTCCTGAGCAACTATTTACTTAACTTCAGCAGTGACCTCTGAATTCTCTGATTTAATTGGAGACTTTCAGAGGGTTCCAGGTGTAGTAGAATTGCTCAGTGGAATTTTCAGTTTCCTGGACAATGTGATGATGAGGATACCACAGGGTTCACATGTGCAACCGCGATCTATCCTTCAGAAACAGTTACCTGGTCATTGGAAAATTAGGGTTAAGGTGCTGTCTGACCTTCTGATTCTTTTCAGAATTTTATGGTTATTTTCCAATTTTCAGTACCTGAAGTATTTTGCTTTAGTGCTATTTTTCTGATTTAGCACAGAGTATGGTTTGATTCATTACTTGGAATGCACCATATGGATAGAATATCTTCATGACTTTGATTTTATAAAAACTGTAATTCACTGCAATAATTGAAAATTTCTTGCTTGATGACTTTACTGTTTCTGATTTTCCTCTTTTTAATAGTATAATAGTTGTGTTGTTGATGATCTCACATCTAAACATTGCTGCTTACATTTTGTCAGACACCTTTGCATCCTTCAAACATTTCATAGAAGCCATTACAGTAAAATACTATCGCTCAGACAAGGTTGTAACATTCATAAACTTAGCTCTTCGTTCTCTTCACAGATGCCACCAGACTTTCTGAGTTTTCCCAGCATTTTCTGTTTTGTTTCTGATTTCCAACATCCACAGTTCTTTGGGAGTTTTTTGTTTAAGGTTATTATACTATTAGCTAACAGGAGGTGTTTTATGGAGTCCCTTTATTGAATTCCCATGAGTGTTTGTTCTGACCATTAATAATAAATGACATCTTTTTCATGAAACTTAAATTAGGCTGTCCAAATTGTTGTTCCTGCTGTGATTAAAAAAAAATTATTTACTGAAAATATTATATAATTGAAAATGTGTAGCACATTTAAGTAATCATTTTCTGCTGTCTACTCAGACTTGTTTTGGGCAAATTAACAAATCTATGCCTTTTACTATTTTACATTTATGATAGCATAAATTATGTGGAATAAATAGGATTTTCCCCAACATTTATAGTGGTTAATCTATCTAATATGTTCAAAAACATTCTTTATGATAGTTATAAATGTGTTTGCAAATTTGTGAAAATTTACTGATAATTTCTTGTGGGTTAGTTGTACTGTGCTCTTTAGCAATGAACAGCTTAGTATATTCATATATTTTTTTTCTATTTTATTTGAGGTTTAACTATTTAAATTTTATGAGGATATACCTATGTGAGAATAGAAGGTAAATTAATTTAATAAAATTAATTTAATACTGCTATTACTAACATTGTAATACATGATTTCAACCCCTGACAAAACAATACTCTACCTTGTAGAATACTGAGGCAGCCCTGCACCCATGTACAGTCTGGTCACTCAGATATGGATAATGCTGCACTGTTGGAAATTCCTGACAGGATTGGCTGACCTTTTGTAGTTGTTTTATACATTCTATCTTTCCCTGGATAAATGTCAGTTCATGTTTCAGTCTCATAATTGTGATAGTTGTTGTTGGTACATGCTTTAACTGAGCTGCTCTCTGTTTAAAAAGAAGCAGATGTGAGGAGGGAAATGCTTTCAAAAGTGTCATATCACACTGAAAAACAATTTCAACACCGCAATTTTTATTTCCATTATCAATGTCTGAATCTTCTGCACTTTTCATAACTTGCGCCAGATCTTTCAGTTGCTTACAGAAACAAAATTCCAAGAATAGGAGAGTAGAATAGTCACTGGAATAGTAATCCAGGAGCCCAGGCCAATGCCAGGGACATGGACTCAAAATACACCATGGCAACTGGTGAAAGTTAATTTCAATATTAAATCTGGAATTAAAAAACTAGACTGAGTAATAATGATCTAGTGCTAGCAATAATGCTTTTTAAGAAAAGAAATCTGCCTTTTTTTTCTACTCTGCCTGCATGTTGTACTCTATACTACTCTCTCCCCACCCTCGCCCTCCTCTAGCTTATCTCTCCATGCTTCAGGCTCTCTGCCTTTATTCCTGATGAAGGGCTTTTGCCCGAAATGTCGATTCTGCCTGTCCTCGGATGCTGCCTGAATTGCTGTGCTCTTCCAGCACCACTAATCCAGAACCTGTGTTGCTACATGCCTAGTCGACCCTGTAAAGCCCTCTGTGTTCCTGCATGTGCGTGCCCAGTCGACCCTGCAAAGCCCTCTGTATTGTTGCATGCCCTGTATAGCAGCTGTGTCTTTCAGGACCTAGCCAGCACAGTTGGAGTGGTGTTGCTGAGTCACTCTTGGTGATGGACATTGAAATTGGTGATGAACAATGTGTTGCTATCTCTGATTGATCTGCTCTAACATGGAAACAGGACATACATAGTGATGGTGATTTTTGATCATTGTCTGTTCCATGGTCAGTCAGTTGTTTAACTAACCTGAGATAGCTTTCCCAATTAAGGCAAATCCACCCGGAATTTGCAAGGAGGACTTTGCAGGGTTGACAGGCTGGGACTTCCCTTGGTGCATAGGTCATTTCTGGATGGTCTGATGGTTTAATTCCTTTTAAAATTTGTAGCAGTTTGACAAAAGTGAATGATTTGCCAGGCTGTTTCAGAGGCTTTTGACAACAATCACATTGCTGTGGATCCGGAGTGACATGCAGGCAGAGTAGAAAAAAAAGACAGATTTGTTTTCTTAAAAAGCATTATTGCTAGAACTAGATCATTATTACTTACTCTAGCTTTTTTACTTCCAGATTTAATATCAAAATTAACTTCCACAAGTTGCCATGGTGCATTTTGAGCCCATGTCCCTGGTACTGGCTTGGGCACCTGGATTACTAGTCCAGTTAGATTATCATCATTTTTTCACATCCCAATTCTGCTCTTCATCCCACCTCACCACAGCCCAGAAGATAAATCCATACTCTTCCATGTTGAGCATTGCTTAGAGGAAGTACTGAGATGGCAAGGATATAGAATACATGCTGTGTAAAGGATTTCAATGTCCATCACCAAAAGTGACTCAGAAGCATCACTCCTAACTGAGTTGGCTAGGTCCTGAAAGACTACCACTGCTAGACTGGAAATGCAGCAATTAGTGAGGGTACTAACAAGAGGGAAAAGCCTACTTGTCCTCATCCTTACCAATCACTTGTTGTAGGCGTATTAACCATGGCTGTATTGGCATTACTGGCCACTACAAAGTCCTGTGCTGACAAAATTACATCTTCATATTGAGGATATTAAGTTCAGTAGCGATAGCGCTGTATTAAATGGGTCAGATGTGAACAGATTGAACAACTGAAAACTAGGCATCCTCGAGACTCTACGGGTCTTTAGCAGCAGAACTGTATCAGTTACAATCTATAGCCTCATGACCTGGCATACCACAATCATGACCACCAAGCTAGAGGTCCAAAGCTGGTTGAATGAAAAATATAGCAACCTACATCACGTGCAGTATTAGATACACCAAAAATAAGATGGAAACCTGATGATTACTTGCAAACCAAACAGTGGAAGCAGCATGTGATAGGTGGAGTCAAGCGACCTCACAATCAATGGTTAAAACTGAAGCAATCCTGTCACATTCAAACATGAATAGTGGGTGACAATTAAGCACCAGGAGGAAGAGGCACTGAAATGACTCCACCCTCAATGATGGGGTAGACCAGTCCAGTTCAAAAGACAAGGATCAAGTATTTGCCACGACCATCAGCTGGCTAGATGAGTTAATCCTGCTGACTTGTTGTGCATTCTAGGGTTGGTACTGTTTACTTTCCCAAAGGTTTGCTGCTTGAAGGTCACGGTCTCTTTATGCTAGAAATCATTATGTTGTCCTAGATTTTTGCATACATTCTTTTCATACAAGGTGAGAGCTTCTGATCCGTCCTAGATGTCTCTACCTACCCATATGACTGTGATGTAATTATCAAAATGTCTTCATGTATATTTCTGATGTTAACCTTATTATTCAAAACAGGCTCTTCCTGACATCCCCAACATCAGAAATGCTAGTCAATTTGATTTTCTCCATGAGATATCAAGAAACAGTTGAAAGCACTGGATGCTGTAAGGGCCCTGACAATATTCTGGCACTTTGACTGAAAACTTCTGCTTCAGAACTAGTTGTGCTGATAGCTAAGCTGTTCCTGCACAGCCACAACACTGATATCTAACTGACAATGTTGAACGTTACCCAGGAATGTCACATCCACAGAAAACAAGACTAATGGAAACCAGAGAATAATTGTCCCATCAGACTGTCCTTGAACATCAGTGAAGTGATGCTGGGGGAATGTAGTCACTGACAACCAGTTTGGACTCCAACAGTGTAAGTCAGCTCCTGAACTAATTTACAGACTTGATCCAAATATCAAAGCTGACCTCAAGAGGTGACCTATCAATGTAGTTCTTCTTGACATCATGGCAAAATTTGACTGAATGTGGTATCACAAAGCCACAGTAAAATTGAAGTCAATAAGAAATGGGGAAAATCTCACCTCTGGCTGGAGTCACACTTAGAACAATGGTTGTTGGAGGTCAAGCATCTTAGTCCCAGAATGAAGTCCTGTACACAATAGTCTTCAGCTGTTTCTTCAATGACCTTCCCTCCATCATGAAGTCAGCATTGAGGAAATTTCTGATGATTGCATAAGATTTGGCTCCATTTGTGACTCCGCAGGTCCAATTTTGTTATATTTTGAAATTATATCTTGCTGGCTATGCTATTTCTAATGTCACCATCCTCATCTTCTTTAAAGAATTTTATTCAGCAGTAATGGCACTTCTACCAAATGCCATTGCTTTACTGGAATGTTTTCCCTGTTTTGCAGCTGTTATAATTGATTGCCGATCCTTCACAGCTGCATGGAAACTTTCTCCCGTTATGTAATGGAGGTTTTCCTACTGTTTGGAGATGTGATGGAGGATTGTCTGCACTTTGAAGCCTTGCTATGTCTCCCTCTGTCTTCTCCATGTATCTTGATATACGTTTGTGTTAGATCTGATTCACTTAATTCCTTAAATTGTTCAATGTTTATCTGCTCTAAGTGGCATGGTTGGTGATTTCTCTGGCATCTGTTCCTGAATATATGAGTTTCTCCCATGGTTGCATTAGTTTATTTTTTCTAGCTCAGTGTCATGATATCCATCCGATTGGAGCTACAACTTTAAAATAAATGTTTTGCCCTTTCAGCCTGAATTACTGCATCATATAAGATTTCATTTATTTTATAAAGGGATTTTTGGGTTTGATTAGCTTAGTCCTTGATGTTTGGTCAGCTCTCCAATTCAACTCAGACTTGGAACTGCTTCCACAAATGTATAGAACGAGCTGCTAAAGGAAGTGGTAGTGACTATAACAACATTTAAAAGGCAGATGATGAATCTGTACTTGTACAGGAAGGACAGATAACACCTGAATTGGAAGGGGACGAATATACTGGCAGGGAGATTTGCTAGAGATGCTTGGTAGGTTTTAAATTAGTACGGTCAGGGTTGGGGGCGCCCAGGGGAATAGGTGAGGAAAAAATCAATTCGAGACTGGTAGAGTTGGGAAAAGGAGCGAGTTAAACAGTCAAGGCAGGCAGGAACTAAGCAGAGAACTAAGTAGGACTGGTAAATTAACTGCATTTATTTCAATTCAAGAGGCCTAACAGGGAAGGCAAATGAACTCAGGGCATGGTTAGGAACATGGGACTGGGATATCATAGCAATTACAGAAACGTTACTCAGGGATGGACAGGACTAGCAGCTTAAATTTTCAGGATACAAATACCATAGGAAGGATAGAAAGGGGGGCATGAGAGGAGGTGGATTGGTGTTTTGATAAGGACTAGCATTACTGCTGTGCTTAGGGAGGTATTGCTGGGAAATTATTTGGGTGGAACTGAGAAATAAGAAAAGGATGATCACCTTATTGGGAACGTATTATAGACCCCATAATAGTTAGTGAGAAATTAAGAAACAAATTTGTAAAGAGATCTCAGTTATCGGTAAGAATAGTAGGGTGGTTACGATAGGGGATTTTAACTTTCTAAACATAGACTGGGACTGCCATAGAGCTAAGGGTTTAGAGGGAGAGGAATTTGTTAAGTGTGTACAATGACATTTTCTCATTCAGTATGTGGATGCACCTACTAGAGAATGTGCAAAACTTGACCTACTCTTGGGAAATAAGGCAGGGCAGTTGATTGCTGTGTCAGTGAGGGAGGACTTTGGGCCAGCAACCGTAATCTACTAATTTTAAAATAGTGATGGAAAAGGATAGATCGGATCTAAAAGTTGAAGTTCTAAATTGGAGGAAGTCTAATTTTGACGATATTAGGCCACAACTTTCAAAAGCTGATTGGGAGAAGATGTTTGCAAGTAAAGGGAAGACTGGAAAATGGGAAGCCTTAAAAATGAGATAGCAAGAGTGCAGAGACAGTATATTCATGTTATGGTGAAAGGAAAGGCTGGTAAGTGTAGTGAAAGCTGGATGACTAGAGAAATTGAGGTTTTGGGTAAGAAAAAGAAGGAAGCATACGTCAGATATAGACAGGATAGATCAAGTGAATCCTTAGAAGAGAATAAAGGCAGGAGGTGTATACCTAAGAGAGAGAAATCAGGAGGGCAAAAAGGGGACATGAGATAGCTTTGGCAAAAAGGTTAAGGAGAATCCAAAGGGATTATATAAATGCATTAAGGACAAAAGGTTACCTAGGAAGAGAGTAGGGCCCCTCAAAGGTCAGCAAGGCAGCCAGAGGAGATGGGAGCAATATTAAATGAGTATTTTACATCAGTGTTTACTGTGGAGATGGACATGGAAGTTATAGAATGTAGGAAAATAGATGGTGACATCTTGAAAAATGTCCATATTATAGAGGAGGAAGTACTGGATGTTTTGAAATGCATAAAAGTAGATAAATCCACAGGACCAGATCATGTGTACCCAAGAACTCTGTGGGAAGCTGGGGAAGTGATTGCTGGACCCCTTACTGAGATATTTGTATCATCGATAGTCACAGATGAGGTGCCAGAAGACTGGAGGTTGGCTAACGTGGTAGGGAAAAGCCAGGGAACTATAGACCGGTGAGCCTGATGTCGGTGGTTGGCAAGTTTTTGGAGGGAAACCCGAGGGACAGGATTTACATGTATTTGGAAAGGCAAGGGCTGATTAAGGATAGTCAGCAGGTTTTGTGCATGGGAAATCATGTATCACAAACTTGATTGAGTTTTTTGAAGAAGTAACAAAGAAGATTGATGAGGGCAGAGAGGTGGACATGATCTATTTGGACTTCAGTAAAGCGTTCAACAAGGTCCCTCATGGGAGTTTGGTTAGCAAGGTTAGAACTCATGGAATACAGGGAGAACTAGCCATTTGGATACAGATCTGGCTCAAAGGTAGAAGACAGAGGGTAGTAGTGGAGGGTTTCTTTTCATACAGGAGGCCTGTGACCAGTGGAGTGTCACAAGGATCGGTGCTGAGTCCACTACTTTTCGTCATTTATATAAATGATTTGGATGTGAACATAGGAGGTATAGTTAGTAAGTCTGCATTTGGAGATTGCATACAGGTCTTGTTGCCACATTGTCAAAAGGATGTGGATGCTTAGGAGAGGGTGCAGAGGAGGTTCACCAGGATGTTGCCTGGAATGGAGGACACTAGCTATGAACAGAGGTTGAATAGATTAGGATTATTTTAATAGAAAGATGGAGATTGAGTGAGAGACTTGATTGAGGTCTACAAAATCCTGAGAGGTACAGACAGGTGAATAGCAAGAAGCTTTTTCCCAGAGTGCGGAACCCAATCACTAAGGGTCACAAGTTCCAAGTGAGAGAGGAAAGTTTTAGGAGAGATATGTGTGGAAAGTCCTTTAAGCAGAGAGTGGTGTGGGCCTGAAACGCGTTGCCAGTTGAGGTGGTAGAGGCGGGAACAATACCATTGTTTAAGCTCTATCTAGACAGGTACAAGAAATGGGCAGGGAGCAAAGGGATACAGATCTATAGAAAATAGGTGGGCAGATGTAGATAGAGGATATGGATCAGCACTGGCTTGGAGGGCATGCATGGAATGAGTTGCCAGAGGAAGTGGGGAGGCTGTCACAATTGCAGCATTTAAAAGATATCTGGATGGGTATATGAATAGAAAGGGTTTAGAGGAATATGGGCCAAGTGCTGACAAATGGGACTAGATTAGGTTAGGATATCTGGTCGGTGTAGATGTGTTGGACTGAAGGGTCTGTTTCTGTGTTGTATATCCCTATGACTCTATGATTCTATGTGGCCTTGCAATATAACCTCTGCTTCTGCCATTAAGGAGTGGATTCCTTCAGTGTTGATTTCTGCTTTGAGGTTTATGGGGTCCACTGTCATCAGCAATCAGCAATATCTGTTTCTTTTGAAGCCTTCTGTAACACTAGTATGTTTTCCCCTCTTGTTTCTCCAATTTCACTTAATTGACCCCATTTAGAAATTGTGCTGGTCACTGCTGCTCACCATCTTGTGACAAGAGACAACTATTACCACCCTGTTGTAAATGGGTTCCTTCACGGCCAAATTGTCCAGCATAGATTGGGCTAGCCATCTTTCTGGTCTAACTTGTTGAGTAAATAACATGAAGTTTATTACATTACTTCAAATATTTACATGATTACATGAATATGACCTATTCTGGATCCTATGCAAAGAGCATAAAGCCTACTTTGAGACATAGAGTTGTACAGCACAGAAATAGATCCTTCAGTCCAACTTGTCCAAGCCGACAAGATATCTTAGATTAATCTAGTCCCATTAGCCAGCATTTGGCCCATATCCCTCTAAACCCTTCCTATTCAAGTACCTACTCAGGTGCCTTTTAAATGTTGTAATTGTACCAGTTTCTACCACCACCTTCAGCATGAAAACGTTTTCCATTGTGTTCCTTTTAAATCTTTCTCCTCTCACCTTAAACCTATGCCCTCTAGGTTTGGACAACTCCACCTGGAGAAAAAGACCTTGGCTGTTTTCACTATCCATGCCCCTCATGATTTTATAATTCTCTGTAAGGTCACCCTTCAGCCTCCAATGATCCAGGGAAAATAGCCCCAGCCTCTCCCAAGAGTCCAAAACATGCGACCCTGACAAAATCCTTGTAAATCTTTTCTGAACCCTTTCAAGTTTCACAACATCCTTCCTACAGCAGGGAGACCAGAATTGCAAGCATAATTTTCCAAAAGTAGCCTAATCAATGTCAGCAACATGACCTCCCAACTCCTTTCACTGACCAATAAAGGCAAGTGTACCAATGGCTTCTTCACTACCCTATCTATCTGCAACTTCGCTTTCAAGGAACTATGAATTCACACTTCTGGATGCTTTTCCCTCATCTGCTGACTACTGCCATTGCCAAAGAATCATTACCCTGGTAGTCCCTGCATTTGATTGATAAAACACTATTAAGTTGGAAAACCCAATAATTATCCAGGGTCTGCCTCCATGCCAATATTGTGATAATAGCAAATAATTGAAGTCAAGCCATGTTTGACACCTTGCTATGTGCTTAGTATCCAGATATCAAGGAGATAAAAAATTCTTCAGGCTGTGAATGTAGTTTGAAACAATGAACAAACCTAATTGTGCTGAATGGAATTTCTCATTCCTTTAAGGATAATGATAACTAGTAAACTTTTCTTATCCTTCCAGGAGGAGAAAGTAAGGACTGCAGATGCTGGAGATCAGAGCTGAAAATGTGTTGCTGGAAAAGTGCAGCAGGTCAGGCAGCATCCAAGGAACAGGAGAATCGACGTTTCGGGCATTCCAGCTTCTGAAAAAGGCAATGTCAGTCCAGGGTTTGAGACTTTCCAGTAAATGGATTGGAATATAACATTTGTAGCATCATTATTTGAGAAAGGTGGGAAAATTAAAACAATGAATTGCCAGGTAGATTACTTACAGTGTGGAAACAGGCCCTTTGGCCCAACAAGTACACACCGACCCGCCAAAGCGTAACCCACCCAGACCCATCTTCCTACATTTACCCCTTCACCTAACAGTACGGGCAATTTAGCATGGCCAATTCACCTAACCTTCCCATTTTTGGATTGTGGGAGGAAACCGGAGCACCCGGAGGAAACCCACGCAGACAATGTGCAAACTCCACACAGAAAGTTGCCTGAGGTGGGAATTGAACCCCAGTCTCTGGCGCTGTGAGGCAGCAGTGCTAACCACTGTGCCACCGTGCCACCCAAATCGGGCAAATCATCAAGCATTTGTTGAAATTTATTATTTAGGAAGATCTACCAGAAGGTTAGTAAGCCATAACATTAGTGGACAGAGTCAAAATGGTCTTATGAGGAATGATTAAATCGGCTGGAATCATTTTTCTTTGAAGATTGTGCTGATTGAATCAAGTCTCTTGAGTATTTTTGATGCTGCACTCATCCAGGCAGGAGGCAGTATTCCATCATATTTCTGACTTGTGCCTTGTAGATCATGAACAGTCTTTGAGGGAGATGAGTTACTCATTGCAGGACTCCTGGCTTCTGAAGACTATTGTAGTATAATCTTTACATGGTTGGTTCAGTTCAGTTTCTGATTAAGGGTAGCCTTGCTAATGTGGGAGTCAATGATAGTAAAACCATTGAAATTCAAGGGATGGTGGTTAAATTCTCTCTTGTTGCAGATAGTTCCTGCTTGGCACCTTGTGTGGCACTAATGTTACATGTCAGCTCAAACCTCAACCTTGTCTAGATCTTATTACATTTGAACATGGTCTGTTAGAGTATCTGAGGAATCATGAATATTGTTGCACACTAAGCAATTACTACTGACTCTATAATGGAGGGAAGGTCATTCATGAGGCAGTTGAAGATGGTTGGGCCTAGGGACACTACCATGAGGAACTGCTCAGAGATGTCCTAGACCTGAAATGACTGACTTCCAACAATCACAGCCACTTTCCTATGTGTTGAGTATGATGACAACTAGTGGGGAATTTGCCCTCGAATTCCATTGGTTTCTGTTTTCCTAGGGCTCCTAAATGCCACGCCCAGTAAAATGTGGCCTTACTGTCAAGGGCTCACACCTCAACTCTGGAATTCAGCTCTTCTTTCAATGTTTGAATCAAGGTCAGGATGTAATGAGGTTAGGTACTGAATGGCCCTGGCTGAACCTCAACTGGGCGTCACTGAGCAGGTTATTGCTGAGCAGGTGCTACTTGATAGCACTGTTGATTACACCTTCCATCACTTCACTGAGGATCAAAAGATGGGGCTGGATTTGATTTGGCCTACTTATATTATGGAATGTAAATGATAATTTTCTGCATTGTTAAGTTGTAGCTGTACTGGAATAACTTAGCTATACGAGTGGCAAATTCTGAAGTACAAATCTTAAGTACTATTGCTGGAATTGTGTCAGGGCCCATTGTCTTTGCAGTATCCACCGCCATTTCTTGACACCACATGGGTTGAATTGAATTGGCTGAAGATTGGCATTTGTAATGCTAGGGACCTCTGACGGAGGCCTAGATAGATGATCCACTCAACTCTTCTGGCTGAAGAATGCTTCAACCAGATTGCTTGTTGGGCTCCCCATCATTGCGGATGGGAATATTTGTGTGGCCTCTTCCTTCAGTGAGTTGTTTAGTCATCCATTGCCATTATAACTGGATGTGGCAAGACCGTAGAGCTTAGATATGATTGGCTCATTGTAGATCATGTAATTCTGTTCATCACTAGCTGCTAATGTTGTTTGGCACACGCATCTGTTTCGTAGCTTCGCCCAGTTGACACCTTATTTTGAGATATACCTGATGCAGTATCTTGCACATTTTATTGAATCAGGATTGATCCTCTAGCTTGATGGTAACAGTTGAGTGAGGGATATGCTGGCCGTGAGCTTGCAGATTGTGTTGGAGTATAATTCTGCTTCTGTTGATGGCTCATAGTTTATTCCATTTAACACAGTAATTGTGTGATCCAGCATGATTCAGAGTCTTCGCAATGTGGAGACATTTTTACTGAAATCATCATTATTGTCTAACTTAAGAATAAAATAGTCAATTCCAGATATTTTATTGAAATTACTGAACATTTTTATTTATTGGTTAATTGAGGTTTTAAAGGGATATATATGTTTTATTCACATTATGCATTTATTAATATTAGTCATAGATTGCCTGCTTGTGATGCAAACAAATGGCATTTATTAAGTCAGCCTTTTCATTTTGGCAGTTTAAAAGGACAGTTTTGGATGGACCTATGGCTACATTGGTTGAATACTGGCAGATGTCCAACAAGGATCTATTTTGAGTCTACTTTTTATTTGCTCAGCTTACATTGATCTGCCTGAAGCTTGCAAATGAGGCACAAGGTTTATGCATGCTGCTGAGATGGTAACTTTATCTGAAACATTCTCTTTTTCTGACAACTCATTAATATTGCAACGTGGATTAATTGGCCTCAAACAGTGGCTTGATACAAACCATGTCTCTCTTAATTTAGGAGGGACAAACTCTATTGTTTATTACACAAGTAAAGCTTATAAAACCAAGTAATTATAAATTCATACTGAAGATCAGCCTTGTCAAAACACCTGGCTGTTCTATGCCCTCAACAATAACTTTTATATTTTATTCACCGACAGACTGTTCAAGTATAACAAGATGTGTCTGTCACTTTTCCTCTCTTTTCCTGACCAGCAGATCGGAAGTAGATGACTCATTTCCTTTCAAGTTGACTGCTAAACAGCTAGGCTGGAAGAGAAGCACTTTTTATCACTTTTACTTTTAATTACTAGAGCAGTTTTCATAAGCTTTGGGGATTTATACCACCAAATACAAATAACAACCTCACCCACTATTTTGTACCAAAACCAGAAAATACTCAGCGGGCTTGCCAGCATCTGTGGACAGAAGGCAGAGTTAATCTTTTGAGTTCAGTGACTTTTTATCAGTGGCTGGAGTTTCCTACCCTCAACCCACTTTTATTTCAGAGGTGAGGTTGAGAGGGTAGTTGTTGATTAGTTGGGTAAGAGAGTGCAGGCTGGAGACCTTGCCTCACAGTGTCCAAATCCACAATAGAAAGGCTGGATGCCAATTGGCCCTCATATAGTTATTTAATGCCCATTTAAGGTCTTAATCCCACTACCACTGGTATTGAACTGGCTGCAGGCAGGGATGTATATTTCCGCATCTGGCCTTGTGAAGGGAGTCCTTTATTCAAACACAGTCAGCACCTGATTGAGGAAACCTGCATTGGAAGGGGGAGTATTCACTGAAAAGGGAGTTGGAGGTGTGATGGTAATGCAACTGGAAAAGTAGTCCAGATATATAACCTAACTCGGCACGGTGGCACAGTGGTTAGCACTGCTGCCTCACAGCGCCAGAGACCTGGGTTCAATTCCCGCCTCAGGCGACTGACAGTGTGGAGTTTCCACATTCTCCCTGTGTCTGCGTGGGTTTCCTCCGGGTGCTCCGGTTTCCTCCCACAGGTAAGGTGAATTGGCCATGCTAAATTGCCCGTAGTGTTAGGTTAGGGGTATGGGTGGGTTGTGCTTCGGCGGGTCGGTGTGGACTTGTTGGGCCGAAGGGCCTGTTTCCACACTGTAATGTAATCTAATCTAATCTAATCTAAACTCAGTCTACAAAGCTTTGTGATTTACTGAATCAAGATTCTTTAGTCAAATCAATAAAAACAATGAAGAACTGCTTGTATTTTTCTTGGAACTGTCTGGCAACAAAAAAAAATTCTCTCAGGATTTCCTAAGCTGCAGGAAGTAGGCATTTTAAGAATGCAAGTCAGGATTTTCTTTTGTCATAGACAAGGACTAAATAACTCCCACAACAGATTATGTCTGTGCTTGGAGATAGTTACAACTATTGTATTTCTGAAGTAATTGAAAGTTCTTTTCTCTCCCAACTGCACAGGATGACTGTGTAGAGTCTTAATGAGAGCACAAGTCTGCCACGTTGAAGACCTCAGCTGGAATATCACTGACGGTTTAGCCTTTGTTGTTTTTCATCTGTTTGCTTGCTTGTTACAGCTGGGAGAAAATGAAGACTGCAAATGCCCTTCATGCCTGAAACATCGACTCTCTTGCTCCTCAGATGCTGCCTGACCTGTTGTGTTTTTTCCAGCGGCACACTTTTCGACTCTGCTTATTACAACTCTCCTATCTATGATGTCATTCTATCACAGAGTATGGGAGAATGGCCAGACAGTATCACCTGCCATTGGGATTTATTGTTGAGGAGTCATTTATAATGTTCTTTCCAGGATTAATGCAAGGAATTATCATTTTTAAAAGGAGATTCCCCATCCTGGAAGGAAAGGAAATTTTTCACATTTGACCTTGGTCTGTAGGTGGCCCTGGTGTCTTCACCTATTGTGATGGTTGGCATATTATTGGATTTTTTAGGCTTTTCTCTTCCCATTAAATATACCTAATCTTCAAAATTTGCCTTTGGGATACAAACATGAGCTGTTGGGATACTGACCTTTGGTTGTTCCTGCTGGAAATGAAGGCTGCTCATTTTTGTTCTAGGATTGTTTCTGTCAAAGCAATTCTGATAGCCAAACCCCAGTTGTCTGAACAAAGGAATTTAGTACAGCTGGACTTTAGTTGATCCCACTGTTCTGGAATTGGTTTGGATTTTCCAGGTTCATCATGAGCTGCACTTGGAAATCCTCTCTTGAGTCGGACTGTTTTAGAGCTTATACATTGATCTTCTTCTTCTGGAAGTTTTCTCATCATTATTGAAGAAGATATTGTGGAATATTTTGAGCACATCCCTTACCTTGGCAGCTATCTCTCTTAGCTCTATTTGACAAGGAAATCCAACACCTCAACTCACGTGGGATCAACTGAGCCTTCAATTGCAGTGAGTGTTTGATAACAAAGCCCTTCACAAATCAACAAAACTCCTACCATGACAGCTCATATTGCCATCACACTCCTATGCTGCAATGTGACCAGGACTGTGTATCAGCAACACATAACAGCACTGGAGAAATTCTGCCAGCAAAGCCTCTGCCACATTTTTTGAATTCAATGTGAGGATCTTCAAATAAATGTTAGCATTCTTCGTGAAGCTAGCTCTAAACAAAACTGCAATATGAATTTCGATGAATGGAACATAGTCCTAAGGTGAAAGCCATCTCAGCTATGAAGTCCTATTTTTCAACACTCAAAAGGCTTGTAGTTCAGGGGAGGACAAAGAAAAGAGTATAGACACTCTCTAAAGTTCTCTTTCAAATAATGCAATGCCATTGAAATTAATGGCTGGGAGGAGCTTGCAACCAATCGTTCCACATAGCGACAACTTGTCACTGAAGCTGTTTGAGTCACAACATCTTGATGATAAGCCAGAGTGATGATGAGGGGAGAAAAAGGAAGCAAATCTTGCATTTCTGCTCTCATACCTTGTGGACGATCCTTCTCCATGTGCCAAAAATATGCAGGTCAGGAATTAATCGGTCAGTCACATGAAGACCAATGGTAGTAACCCTGAGTCTGAGAACACATCAACCTTGAATCAAGGGGCATCCAATGATTACTGATGATCCCATCATTTACATTTGCCTGGTCTACTGCTTGAATACAATGGTACCCCAGTGGTTGCAGTGTGACTGGTGAAGAGCTACAATGTGGAGGCAGTTTATGGCTTTGGAGGATGCCCTCAACTATCTCTGGTCCTTAAAGTCTGATTTTGAAACAGTGCATTGGTGTGGCAACAGATTGGGCTGGCTAGTTGAGAGGCAACAGCCAGTGATGGGAGTGTAAATACTATCATCCTGAGAGAGTATGGCTGATTTGTGCTTACAACAATTTGGTCACTCCCTGTAGCTCTCCAAGTAATCTGTTGCAGGGCAAATTCGAGGACCATTCATTGAACTTGCATAATCCTTTGACACTGCTATTTGCAACCATCTTGGCAGCAGTCTGAGTTTCCATGGCAGCTAACTAAGATTTAATTACTTCAGTCTAAGCTTCTACTGCATCATTCAGATGGTGGGTGGCTTTTACTTCTGCTACAATAGAAGCAGACATCAGCCGTCAGACATTATGATGATCAGAGTGACTCATACAAGAAATACAGAATGTTTGAATGCAGATACAGCAAGGGATGATTGGCTTTTATTGTTACAGGAACAGAATGAAGGAATAAGGAAATCTTGCTACAGTTATACAGGACTGTGATAAGACCACATCTGAAGTGTTGTGTATAGTTTTTGTTTCCAAATCTGAGGTAAGATTTACTGCCATAGGAGATGGTACAGCAAATATTTATAGTTTGGTCCCTGAGAGGGAATAGTTTTCCAATGACAGGAGGCTGAGGAAATATCACTGGCACAATTTAGAGCTTAGAGGGTGAGAAGTGATCTCATTGAACGATGCAGGATTCTGAAGAGGTAGGCACTGTGAGGTTGTTTCTGCTGGCTGAGGAATTTCAAACATGGCACAGCCTCAGGAAAATGGAACAATCGTTTAGGAATAAAATGATAAGGAAGCTCTTCATTCAAAACATTATGATTCTTTGGAATTCTCCACCCTAGCATGTTGTGAATGTTCCATTATTGAATATGTTTTAATCTGAGATTGATTTTGGTTTCAGGGAATCAAGAGATTTGAGAAGTGGATGGGAAAGTGGAATGAGAGCATTACTTCAGCCATGATCCTATTGAATGGCAGAACCGGCTTGAAGGCTATAGGGTCCACTCTTGCTTTGCTTTCATATGTTCCTCTGATGTTAGTATTTGCAAACATTGCAAATATTGTTTGGATTTACAAGTTGGCCAACATTATAATGCTGGAGAGGATGCACTGTGCCTTGTCTCAAGTTGGAGCTGGACCACCCCATTGTTTGACAATGACAGTTGCATTTCTCACAGGTCAGTCATTTCAATCAGATGCATTTCTGCAAGCCCATCAACATCTACAATGAAGTCCTTGTGTGACTTCTTTGCAATAAGACATATGTGCAACTATCTCCAGAGAGCTGACACAAACACAGTTTTTTCCTTCATGGAGACTCCAGCCTCTCATGTCTGCAGCATAGTTCCCACTTCTATGATACACTCTATATAGTTCATGCAATATACCTGAGCTGGACATAAATAACAGATGAAGTGATGTTGCTTTTCTTTGTCAGTTTGTTCACCCTCCAGACCTTCATCATCCTTCACCACTGCTTGACCATGTTGGAGATCTTGGATATAGAACATAGAACAGTACAGCACAGTACAGGCCCTTTGGCCCTCGATGTTGTGCCAGCCTTTTATCCTATTCTAAGATCAGACTAACCTACATACCCTTCATTGTACTACTTCCATGTGCCCATCCAAGAGTCACTTAAATGTCCCTAATGTATCTGATTCTACTATCACTGCTGGCAGTGCATTCCACACACCCACCACTCTCTGAGCAAAGAACCTACCTCTGACACCTTCCCTAAACCTTCCTCCAAATGCCTTAAAATTATGGCCCTCATGACAGACATTTCCGCCCTGTGAAAAAGTCTCTGGCTATCACTCTATCTAAGCCTCTCAACATCTTGTACACATTTATCAAGTTACGTCTCATCCTTCTTTGCTCCAATGAGAGAAGCCTTAACTCCCTCAATCTTTCTTCACAAAATATGCCCACCAGTCCAGGCAGCATCCTGGTAAATTCTTCTCTGCACCCTCTCTAAAGTTTCTACATATTCCAGGTGTGGTCTAACCAGGACTCTATAGAGCCGCAGCATAACCTCACGACTCTTAAAGTCAACCCCCCTGCTAATGAAAACCAACACACCATATGCCTTCTTAACAATCCTGTCAACTTGGGTGACAACCTTGAGGGATCTATGGATGTAAACCCCAAGATCCCTTTGTTCCTCCACACTGACAAGAATCCTGCATTCAACTTCAACCTTCTAAAATGAATGACCACACTTTTCCAGGTTGAACTCCATCTACCACTAATCAGCCCATGCTGTCAATATCGTGTTGCAACCTACGACAGACCTCTAAACAATCCAACTCCACCAACCTTCATGTTATCAGCAAATTTACTAACCCACCCTTCCACTTCCTCATCCAAGTCATTTATAAAAATCACAAAGAGCAGAGGTCCCAGAGCTGAACTCTGCGGAATCCACTGGTCACCAAGCTCCAGGCTGAATACTTTATACTTACCACCACCCTCTGTCTTCTATCTGCTAACCAATTCTGTATTCAGATAGACAGGTTTCCTATATCCCATGCCTCCTTACTTTCTGAATGACCCTACTATGGGGAACCTTATCAAACGCTTTGCCAAAATCCATGTACATCACATCCACTGCTCTACCTTCATCAGTGTGTTTTGCCACTTCCTCAAAGAATTCAATAAGATTTGTGAGGCATGACCTGCCTCAGACTATGGTTTTCCAAGTAATCATAAATCCTGACTCTCAGAATCCTCTCCAATACTTTGCCCACCATTGATGTAAGACTGACTGGTCCATAATTTCCAGGATTATCCCTATTCCCTTTCTTAAACATTTGCCATCCTCCAATCATCTGGCACTACTCCATTGGATAGTGAGGATGCAAAGATCATTGCCAAAGGCGCAGCTATCTCTTCTCTCGCTTTCTGTAGGAATGGAGGGTATATCCCATCTGGCCCAGGGGATTTATCTATCCTTACGTTTTTCAAAGTTTTCAGCACATCCTCCTTCCCAACATCAACCTTTCCAAGCAAAGAATTAATTAAGGACTTCCGCAACCTCCTCCAACTCCAGGCACAATGTCTCCACTATCCCTGATTGGTCGTACCCTCACTCTGGCCATCCTCTTGTTCCTCACTTAAGTGTAGACTGTCTTAGGGTTTTCCTTAATCCTACCCACTAAAGCTTTTGCATGCCCCTTCTAGCTCTCCTAAGTCCATTCTTCAGTTCCTTCCTGGCTATCTTGTAACCCTCTAAAGCCAAGTCTGATCCTTGCGTCCTCAACCTTTAGTAAGCTTCCTTAGAGTCATAGAATCATAGAGATGTACAGCATGGAAACAGACCTTTTGGTCCAACCCGTCCATGCCGACCAGATATCCCAAACCAATCTACTCCCACCTGCCAGTACCCGGCCCATATCCCTCCAAACCCTTCCTATTCATATACCCATCCAAACGCCTTTTAAATGTTGCAATTGTACCAGCCTCCACCACTTCCACTGGCAGCTCATTCCATACACGTACCACCCCGTAGGTCTCTTTTATATCTTTCTCCTCTCACCCTGAACCTATGCCCTCTAGTTCTGGCCTCCCCGACCCCAGGGAAAAGACTTGTCTATTTACCCAATCCATGCCCCTCATAATTTTGTAAACCTCTATAAGGTCACCCATCAGCCTCCAACGCTCCAGGGAAAAAGCCCCAGCCTGTTCAGCCTCTCCCGACAGCTCAAATCCTCCAACCCTGGCAACATCCTTGTAAACCTTTTCTGAACTCTTTCAAGTTTCACATCTGTCCGATAGGAAGGAGACCAGAATTGCACGCTATATTCCAACAGTGGCCTAACCAATGTCCTGTACAGCCACAATATGACCTCCCAACTCCTGTACTCAATACTCTGAAGAACAAAGGAAAGCATACCAAACTCCTTCTTCACTATCCTATCTACCTGCGACTCCATTTTCAAGGAGCTATGAAGCTGCACTTCAAGATCTCTTTGTTCAGCAACACTCCCAAGAACCTTAACATTAAGTGTATAAGTCCTGCTAAGATTTGCTTTCCCAAAAAGCAGCACCTCACATTTATCTGAAATAAACTCCATCTGCCACTTCTCAGCCTATTGGCTTATCTGGTCCAGATCCTGTTGTAATCTGAGGTAACCCTCTTCGCTGTCCACCACACCTCCAATTTTGGTGTCATCTGCAAACTTACTAACTGTACCCCTTAGGCTCGCATCCAAATCATTTATGTAAATGACAAAAAGTAGAGGACCCAGCACCAATCCTTGTGGCATTCCACTGGTCACAGGCCTCCAGTCTGAAAAACAACCCCCCACTCCACCCTCTGTCTTCTACCTTTGAGCCAGTTCTGTATCCAAATGGCTAGTTCACCCTGTATTCTGTGAGATCTAACCTTGCTAATCAGTCTCCCATGGGGAACCTTGTTGAATGCCTTACTGAAGTCCATATAGATCAGATCTACCACTCTGCCCTCATCAAGCCTCTCTGTTACTTCTTTAAAAATTCCATCAAGTTTGTGAGACATGATTTCGCATGCATAAACCCTGTTGACTACCCCTAATCGGTCCTTGCCTTTTCAAATACATGTACATCCTGTCCCTCAGGATTCACTCCAACAACTTGGCCACCACCGACGTCAGGCTCACCGGTCTATAGTTCCCTGGCTTGTCCTTACCACCTTCCTTAATCAGTGGCACCACGTTAGCCAACCTCCAGTCTTCCGGCACCTGAACTGTGACTTTCGATGATACAAATATCTCAGCAAGAGGCCCAGCAATCACTTCTCTAGCTTCCCACAGAGTTCTAGGGTACGCCTGATCAGGTCCTGGGGATTTATCCATTTTTATGCATTTCAAGACATCCAGCACTTTCTCCTCTATAATATGGATATTTTGCAAGATGTCACCATCTATTTCCCTACAGTCTATATCTTCCATATCCTGTTCCACAGTGAATACATGCAAAATACTCATTTAGTATCTTGCCCATTTTCTGCGGCTCCACACAAAGGCTGTCTTGCTGATCTTTGAGGGGCCCTATTCTCTCCTTAGTTACCCTTTTGTCCTTAATGCATTTGTAAAACCTCTTTGGATTCTCCTTAATCCTATTTTCCAAAGCTATCTCATGTCCCCTTTTTGCCCTCCTGGTTGCCCTCTTAAGTATACTCCTACTTCCTTGATGCTCTTCTAAGGATTCACTCGATCTATCCTGTCTATATCTGACATATGTTTAGATCAAAGTGGTGCTGGAAAAGCACAGCAGGTCAGGCAGCATCCGAGGAGCAAGAAAATCGATGTTTCGGGCAAAAGCCCTTCATCAGGTAGAGAGCATACCTGACAGATGTTTCCTTCTTTTTCTTAACTAAACCTTCAATTTCTTTAGTCATCCAGCATTCCCTCTACCTACCACCCTTTCTTTTCACCCTAACAGGAATGTACTTTCTCTGGATTCTTGTTACCTCATTTCTGGAGGCTTCCCATTCTTCAGCCGTCCCTTTACCTGCGAACATCTGCTCCCAATAAGCTTCCGAAAGATCTTGCCTAATACCGTCAAAATTGTCCTTTCTCCAATTGTAACTTCAACTTTTAGATCAGGTCTATCTTTTTCCATCATTATTTTAAATCTAATAGAATTATGGTCACTGGCCCCAAAGTGCTCCCCCACTGTCACCTCAGTCACAAGCCCCGCCTTATTTCCCAAGAGTAGGTCAAATTTTACAGCTTCTCTAGTAGGTTCTTCCTCTTGACTAGATGTTCCACATCCCTACCATCCCTTCCTTGCCTCAGTGGGACAAACCTGTCCAGCACTATCATGAGATGCTTCCTAAACAACCTGCACATTTCTGTTGTGCATTTCCCTGAGAACATCTGTTCCCAATTTGGGTGCCCCAGTTCCTGCCTAATAGAATTGTACCTTCCCCCCCCCCCCCAATTAAATACTTTCCTATACTATCTGCTCCTATCCCTCCCCTCATTTAGTAAAGGTCAGGGAGTTGTGATCACTATTACTGAAATGCTCTCCCACTGAGAGATCTGACACCTGGCATAGTTCGTTGCCGACCACCAAATTCAGTATGGCCTCCCCTCTAGTTGGCCTATCTACATGTTATGTCAGGAACCGTTCCTGGGCACATCTGACAAAAACTGCTCCTTCCAAACTATTTGAACTAACTAGGTTTCAATCAATATTAGGGAAGTTAAAGACTGAAAGTACAAAGGCACAAGCACAGTGTTTGAGTGAGGAAAGGCTCAAAAGGAAGAGAGCATGCAGTAATGCAATTCAAGATATGAAGAAGATGGTTCAACTGTCATCTTTTGTCATGTCAACTACACCCAGGCGTTGAGCCCAACGATGCCTGCTCCAACTCTTCCCCGTGCCCTCTTCTCCATGGGGTGTAATGCAAGTGAAGTTAGTTTTAAATTATTTTAGACTTACATGAACTTAGGTCTCCTAACATGCAGCAACTTTGCAGCATCTTCAGCTCAAAATAAGCAGTGTGAAATGTATCAAGTTAAATGGATGTGGGATAATTGCACATCACAATCTGCACCTGATTTCAAATCAAATTTCAAATCAAATCTAATTAAAAGTGCCTGTGCACTTTTAATTTGGTAGTATCAGAATATATTTCTTCATTTTGAAAACAATAAAGTTTATACAAGAAACCTTTATCTGTTTTGAAGTGAATATAAGTAGGTATTGCAGTCAGAGGTATTTGCTAATTTCTGAGCACTCTTCTGCTACTTTATAAGAAACCCTGTAAAAGAAAGGTGGGTGAGGACGTAAGGAACTAGGACTGAAAGAGACAAAAGGCAATTTTGAAAATGTCTAGCAGCTAGTTTAATGGTAAACCGTAACTTTTTTTATAAGTGTATTAACGGTAAAAGATTAATTAAAGAGACTGTACTGTTGTTTGAGTAAGAAGTGAAACCCAACTGTGGGATATGAAATTGACAAAGAAAATGTTGAATAAGTAATTTGCATCTTGTTTCTAATTTATATTGGAAGTGAAATAAAAGTAATTTTTTAACAAACAAACACAACAAAAAACAATAAAGAAACCCCAAAGAACAAATGTCTTCCTTAAACAAGGGGAAAGAAAGTGAAAACTCTCCTCCTCCAAAAAAAAGCAGAAACCATTATAGTATCAGGAAAACTTACTGTAGTATCAGCCAGCACAGAGTAAGTGCTCTAAACTGAGGAGAAATAAAAGATGTATTGGAAGAGGATATGCAAATATTGTTAATAATAACTGTGAAAGGATTTGCTTTGATAAAGAACTGGGAGAACTGAAAGGAGCAAAGCCTCTGGTTCTGGGCAGAATTTGGTCCACACTGCACATAGTTCAGCCGGGATAGCAGGATTGTCAACAATTTTTCATTCTGCCTTAAATATGCAAATTAGGCAGACTGACTCATGAGAGGACAATTTATTTGTAGAAGGACAGATGACATTCAGATAAACATAAAAAGTAAGGAATTCCACACTTTTCCGATCTAAGAGAGTCTCTAATTAGAGGAATTGTAACTGTTGTAAACTTTGTAAATCATCATGATCGTCTTCACCAATTAAGAACATTATGTCTTGACCTTCACGGAGATGCCCAGAATATACACATTCGATCAAAGAACATTCATCTCCATGACAACCTTCACTGAATAGTAACAGGAAAAATTTTACTTTTATTTTATATATTCTTTAAGTTCTAAATATCATGTTTCATTTTATTTTTTCAAGTTAAATATTTTTAACAGTGCATGAGGCATATATCAAAAGTTGCAGAACAAAAGAGATCCACTTCTCCAATAAAGGAGAAGATTCAAGTCTGTGTCCTGAATAGAATCTACCTTCAATCTGTCCCACTTCCCCATCACATCTTAATTCAGTCCAGCTCACCTCACATCCTGCTTCACTCCAGCTCACCACCCCATCACATCCTGCTTCACTCCAGCTCACCTTCTCATCACATCCTGATTCACTCCAGCTCACCTCCCCATCAAATCCTCCTTCACTCCAGCTCACCTTCCCATCACATTCTCCTACACTCCAGTTCACCTCCCCATTACCACCTGATTCACTCCAGCTCACCTCTCCATCACAACCTGATTCACTCCAGCTCAACTCCCCTTCACATCCTGATTCAGTCTAGCTGAACTCCCTACTACAAACTGCTTCACTCCAGAGTGCCACTCTACCATAGGCTAAGAGTTCGGTAGAAGGGTCACTAGACTTTAAATGTTAACTCAGTATTCTCTCCACAGATGCTCACTGGCCTGCTGAGTTCCTCCAGCTATTTGTGTTTTTGCCTCTAGTTTAGTGATATTATTATGACATCATCATCTCCCCCACGTCAAAATGTTTAAGATACGATAATTACAAAAATGGATAAGCTTAGACAAAATAAATGCGCTGTGTTGTTATCATATTGTTATCTGTTACTGTCCATAAATTATTTTGGGAAGAAAATTACTAAAATAGAGGGATTTTCAGAGATATAAATTGGAGAATGAAATTTGATTAGATGTCTCACGGGAAGAAATATTTGAGCTGACATGCTGAACTAAATGACTTGATTCCACGCTTTAATGTTCCAAGGACAATGTATTTTTGCTCTTGACATTTAAAGCAACTCTGAAACTGGCATCATAATTCACATACAGCCATATGATGATATAACACTTCATTGCACTCACAATGTCTTTCTTACTCCAGGTAACAGTGTGAGTCCTGTGGCACTAACCCTCCTAATGGACCAGAAACTCTAAATTTAAGTCATATTCTAGGACATAATGACCATGGAAGGTATGATCATAATGTGATTGGAGAATTTGATGATAAGCCAGTAGATCTGATGTGTTGTCAGTCAGTAAGTCTCCTGGTCAACCATTCTTGATGCAGAGTGGTACCCCAACTGCCACAGCCTCTAGCAAAATACTAATGACTCATCCCATGACAGGCTAGCCATGCAAGCAGACAAAAGCACATTTGTTGTTTACCTCATGAAGGCAGTCTCGCCTGTGAGCATTTAATGCTGCTAACAAGCAGGGAATAGTTACATCATAATTCAAACAGTTGCTTCAAAAATGCTGTTTTGCAGGCAACAAACACAGCATAGCTATTTATGCTTTGATTTTGATTTGTTTTATTGTAGTCATGTGTACTAAAGTACAGTGAAAATATTTGTTTGTGCGCAGTGCAACAGATCAAAGCAACAAGGACATACAGATCACATGGTGCTTAGACAGACTGAGGCATACACTGCACAAGAGGTGCGGGAAGCAAGATCAACATTAACAAGATCAGTATTATTTGAAGTTAGACCGTTTATTCATCAGACTAATAATAGCAGGGAAGAAGCTGTTGTTGAACCTGTTGATGCATGTGTTCAAGCTTTCTGATTCTTCTGCTTGATGGAAGAGTTTGTAAGAGAGCATTATGAGGGTGGGAGAGGTCTTTGATGATGTTAGCAGCCTTTCCATGGTAACGAGAAGTGTAAATGGAGTCCATGGATGGGAGGTTGGCTTCTGTGGTAGTCTGGACTGTGCACACAACATTCTGTAGTTTCTTATGGTCCGGGGCAGAGCAGTTGCCCGTACCAGACCGTTATAAGATTAAATTAGACTCCTTACAGTGTGGAAACCGACCCTCTGAAGAGTAACCCATCCAGACCCATTCCCCTCTGACTAATGCACCTAACACTACAGGCAATTTAGCATGGCAAATTCACCTGACCAGCACATTTTTGGACTGTGGGAGGAAACCCACGCAGACACAGGGAGAACTCGCAAATTCCACACAGACAGTCTCCCGAGGCTGGAATCAAACCTGGTACCCTGGTGCTGTGAGGCAGCAGTGCTAACCACTGGGGCCATTATGGACCCAGATAGTATGCTTTCTGTGGTGCATCTGTAAACGTTGGTGAAGGTCCTTGTGGAGATGCTGAATTTTCTAAGCTGCCTTAGAAAGAATATGCATTGACTGTCAGGTCTACAAGGAAAGTCCAGGACAGGTTGTCGGTCATCGTCACTCTGAGGAACTTGATGCTCTCAATCCTCACAATGTCTGCTCCATTGATGTAGATGGGGCATGTTCTCCTCCTTCCTGAAGTCAATCATCAGTTCTTTTGTTTTGCCAACATTGAGAGAGGTGTTGTTATCATTGCACCACGTCACCAAGCCTCTATCTCCTTTCTGTATTCTCACTCACTGTTGATTGATATCTGTCTTACCATGGCAGTGTCATCAGTAAACTTGTAGTTGGCATTCATTTGGAATTTGGCTACACACTGTACAGGGAGTACAGTAGGGGGCTGAGAACACATCCTTGGGCAGCTCCACTATTGAGGGTTATTAAAGAGGAGTTGCAGTTGTCTATCTTCACTGATTGCATACTGTGGGTCAGGAAGCTGAGGATCCAGTTGCAGAAGGCAGAGCCGAAACCGAGATCTCAGAGTTTTGAGATCAGTCTAGAGGGGAGTATGATGTTGGAAGTGGAGCTGTAGTTGATGTTTGGAGTATGGGTGACAAAATCTATGTACAATCTATGGTCAGAATCAATGTTATTAGTGCTATTCCCTTTGAAGTCATAGCATCCTCGTGATAGATTATGTTGTACTATAGGTCTCTCAATTACCAATGAGAGAAAGAAACTAGTTAGCAAATTGTGGAAAAAGGTAAGAACAACAAGATTGTTGTAGTGTGTGATTTTAACTTCCTTAATATTCACTGAGACTCCCTTAGTGCTGGGAGCTTAGAAAGGGCAGAATTTGCTGGGTGCATCCAGGCGTAATTCTTGAAACAATATGTAGATGATTCAAATGGAAAGCCATGACTTGGAGATGCTGGTGTTGGACTGGGGTGGACAAAGTTAAAAATTACACGACACCAGGTTATAGGAGAAAGTGAGGACTGCACATGCTGGAGATCAGAGCTGAAAATGTGTTGCTGGAAAAGTGCAGCAGGTCAGGCAGCATCCAAGGAGCAGGAGAATCGACATTTCGGGCATGAGCCATTCCTGAAGAAGGGCTCATGCCTGAAATGTCGATTCTCCTGCTTCTTGGATGCTGCCTGAACTGCTGCGCTTTTCCAGCAACACATTTTCAATACCAGGTTATAGTCCAGCAGGTTTATTTGGAAGCACTAGCTTTCAGAGCGCTACTCCAAATAGATCACTTCACAACCACTTGATGAAGGAGCGGTGCTCCAAAAGCTAGTGCTTCCAAATAAACCTATAACCTGAACTATAACCTGGTATTGTGTGATTTTCAATGAAGAAAGGACATACATTAGAATTTACATTGAGGAATAAGCCTGGCTAGGTGATTATATTTTCAGTAGGGGAGCATTTTAGGAACAATGATAATAATTCAGTAAGTTTTAAGATAGCTATGGATAAGGATTTGACTTGTCCTTGGGTGAAACTGCTAAATTGGGGGACAGCTAATCACAACAGTATTAAGCAGGAACTGGAGAAATCCACATCTAACATCTGGGAGTCTTTTAAAGACCAGTTGATCAGAGTTCAGGATCAGTTATAAATTAGCTGTAAATTCTGTGTTTTAGGATCCTGTTCCACAGCTACCTGATGAAGGAGCAGCGCTCTGAAAGCTAGTGCTTCCAAATAAACCTGCTAGACTATAACCTGATGTTATGTGATTTTTAAATATGATTCTGGAGTCTCATGTGTCCCAGATTAGGTAAGGGTACATGCCTAAAGAACATTAGTAATGTTTTTTTTCCAGCACTTGATAGTGTTTGCACAATTTCCATAAGGCTTTTTATTAGATTTTTCTTGAATTCAAATTTCTTTAACTGCCATGATAAATTTTCAAACTCATATTCCAGAAAATTAGCCCAGGTTTCTAGGTTACTGGGCCAGTGATGTTTCTGCAACACCACAATCTCTCCCTCCTCCTGTCTGAATGACGTTGCCTTGGGCCTTTCCCCCACAAAATCCTATTTCACTCTGCCACCATGTCTTCATCAAATTATTGTGGTGGGAGATACTTACTGAACTCAAACACACACTAACTCTTTCAGGCCTAAATTCAACAACACCAACATATTTTGTAACCTACAATAGCATAAAAATGTAAGCAAAATAAAACAAAATGCTACCTTTCAGTCTTCGTCTGTATTACAGATAAAAGTCATGCAAGTTAGAAGGTGTCCCTGCCTCTTAGCCAGAAGCCCTGGATTCAAATCCACTCCAGGATTTGATGAGTGAAGAAGATGTATTCATAATGTAGCCAAACACGTTGTGTATCAATCTGTAAAGTCATTCAATCACATACCAATGGCAGGTGGTAAAGATGGGGATGATTCCTAGTTAGCCATGTGATGCAAAGAAAATTACAGTCTCTACCATCACTATTCATAATCCAGAACTAAAACATGTGTGAGAAAATATATATCACCTTAATTACTCAGACTTCTTGGGAATCTTGTTGGCTCAGTTGATGAGACAGTTGGTGTTGAATAGATTGGTGCCAACAGCATAGGATTCGATTTCCATTCTGGCTGGTGTGCATTTGCGACCTGTCTTCTTGCCCTACTTACGGTAAAGATCATGCTTCTGTTGTAGTTACAATGAGCTATAGCTAAATGGTGAAGATGTTACTGATAACGTTACTCTTACATCAGCAGATATCAGACTAGATGAGCAAGTGAAGAGAGAGATCTTAGACACTAGACTCGAGGGCTGCATTTAGTAACCTGCAATATAGAGATGCAAATAAGGAAGTATTACAGTATGTCAAGACTGAAACAGCTATATTTGGAGATAAGGAGCATGCAGCCTCAGAGAGAATGTGTGTGCAAATGCAGATAACCCCAAGGTACTCCGGACAATATGTCAATGTGCAGGTAGCTGTTTTGGCTTAAATCAGAAGATAAAACAGCATGGGTTGGACCTCTCTTTGAACAGACAACTGAAAAGAAGAAAATAAATCATTCAAGATTTAAAGTGTAACTTGGGATTCAGTTTGGTAAACAATATAAAACACTTTGTGGAAACAGACCATTAGAATGAAAAACTACTTGGATAAAAAGTACATTTCACATTTACTGGTCTTGTTATGACCTGACAAATTACTTTACCTCATCTAAAAGAATAGTTTATAAAGGAGAAAATTTATATCATACTTGTATAGAATCTTGGATAGGCTTAGAATACAATGCATTGTCCTGATCTCCACGTTAGAAAAAGTCTTGAGCTTGAGAAGGAGCAGAAAGGAGTTATAAGAGCGCCAACAATACTGAGAAGTTATAAGTAGCAAGAAAGACTGAAGGCTGTTTTCTCTGGAAAAATTGAATGTCAACTTAATAATGATCTTCAAATTTATAATGAGATTTCATAATGTTGACATAGAGAAATATTTATTCGTGAGGGAATCCAGTGCAGTGGCCATAAGTATGAAATGGTCACCAATAAATCCAATAAAGAATTCAGAATAATCTTTATCCAGACTGCACTTAGACATTAGAACCTACTGCCATGCACAGTAGCTGAAATGAATAATACAGATACATTTAATGACAAACTGGATAAGTACATAAATGAGAAAGTAAAAGAAAGGGTCACACTGTGGCTCAGTGGTTAGCACTGCTGCCTCACAGTGCCAGGGTCCTGGGTTTGATTCCAGCCTCGGGTGACTGTCTGTCTGGAGTTTGCATATTCTCCCCGTGTCTGCGTGAGTTTCCTCTGGGTGCTCCAGTTTCCTACCGTAGTCCAAACATGTGCAGATTAGGTGAATTGGCCTAGCTAAATTGCCCATAGCGTTCAGGGATGTGTATGTTAGGTGTATTAATCAGGGGAAATGTACAGTAATAGAGTAGGGGAATTGGTCTACGTGGGATACTCTTTGGATGGTCGGTGTGGATTTGTTCAGCCAAATTTCCACACTGTAGGGATTCTATGATTCTAAAGACATCATGATTAGATTAGGATTAGATGAAGAAAAGGGGGAGGGAGCAGAGAGCAGTTGTACCAAGTGGTTATTTCTCTGCTGGACATTCCACATAATTTTCTACTCATGTTGCTGATCGCCAATGTCATGCTTTGACTTTGTGTGAAATTTCTGGTGTAGGATCTGAGTTAAGGACCGTACTCCCTGTGGCACGTGAAATATAGATTGCATTCAATTAAGCTGTCTGTCATAATCAATGAAACTCAAACTGTGATTCTGCATTGTGATATGTCAGTCTCCCACTCTCGTGAACTTTGATGTAAATTGGAAGTGCTCCCTGAAGTGTGTCATCTGAAGGATCAGTAGTCAAAATTGATTCTTCCATGGTAAGTAGGAGATAGCCAGAGATTTCTAAATGACAAATCAGTCCCAACCTGTCACATGCCTAATGATTGCTGATGCTGTATCTTTCTCCCATCCAGCAGTCAGTTAATCTGTCAAAATCATGGGTGCCATGGCAAGAAACAACATTTTCAAAAATCATAATGGGGTTCTGCCATTAAAAAGATGTTCTGCCTTTTAAAAAGTGAATGCCACATGCTATTTTTTGAACTATGCCATCCCAAAACCAAATAGTTAGATTAAAGCTCTAGACCTGCCACTTTCATTCATAAATGATGGTGAACAATTGAACAACGAACAGGGTAAGGAGGCTATATAAACTTTCCCAGTCTCCATGATAGTAGAGCTGAAAATGTGTTGCTGGAAAAGCGCAGCAGGTCAGGCAGCATCCAAGGAGCAGGAGAATCGACGTTTCGGGCATGAGCCTTTCTTCAGGAATCCATAGCATCCAGCAACAGACCTCTCTCCGGATCCTCCGCTCCATGCTTGCAGCCATGCACCACATTTCCTGCAATCAGCCCTACCCCAGCTCAGGACAACACTCTCACAGACTTGCAAAGGACCTCTACTGTTCTTCATCCGCAGAAGAATCCATACACTAAACAAACAGTTCTTCCTAGTCATATCGGAAATTAAAGACAGTAAGTACCAAAAACTTTCATGTACTTACCCCCACACTCTGGGTTCCTCAACTGTTCCAGAATCTTCCATCGGCTTCCGAAATCACTCGGGCGCCATTAACCACGCGGCCTCTGCCAAGCCTGCGGCAGCAACCGCCGCCACGAACCATGACATCACTTCCGCCCCCACCGACCTTACAGCCTCCGTGATCGCCGCTCAGACAACCACCTCCACGATCGCCAGGAAGACCATCGCCGACAGATTCGCGGCCTCCGCGGGGTCCACGGCTATCGGGAACAACACCGTTTCTGCCATTCCTGAAGAAGGGCTCATGCCCGAAACGTCAATTCTCCTGCCCCTTGGATGCTGCCTGACCTGCTGCGCTTTTCCAGCAACACATTTTCAGCTCTGATCTCCAGCATCTGCAGTCCTCACTTTCTCCTCCATGATAGTAGAGCCCAGCACATTTGTGCCAAAAGACAATGTTGAAAGGTTTTCAAACCTCTTCAGTCACAAGTGCTGAGTGAATAACCTATCTATTTCTCATTAGCTCTCCACTATCGCTGATTCAAATCTTCAGGCAAATCAGTTCACTTCACAGGATATCAAGAAATGGCTGACTGTGCTTAATAACAGCACGGTTTATAAGCTCAACAACACTCCAGCTCCATTACAAAAGAATTATACTCAGGAGCTTGCCATGTCTCTAAGCTGAATGTTCCAGTACAGCTACAGCTACGGCATCTACCCAGTAATGTCAAAATTTGCCCAGAAATGTGCCCGTGTACTGCCCACAAAAATATGAACAAATCCAATCCAGCCAATTATCCTCGTGCCATCCTGACTTGGAATTTAACTACCATTTTTTCACTGTCTCTGGGTTTAAATCCTGGAATTCCAGCACTGTAAATGGATCCACGTCACATGGACTAACATAAAGTCAGGCATGCTTTCAGGAGATGGCTCACCACTATTTTCTCATGGGCAATTAGGGACGTGAAAAAAATGTTGAATGAATAACAAATAAATAAAAATAATGGACTGGTCCTCTGCACCATTGGAATTTATGATTTCTTCTCAGTGACTTCACTCACTTGCTTCCTCCTCTGGGATATGGGCTCAATCTCAGGTTATTTTGGTTAAATGCCAATGTTGTTGAGTTTCACAAATGGTTTCTCTCTGTGAGGCCTTGTAAATTTTCTCACTTTATCATCCCAAGTTTGTCTCATTAACTACTCCAACACATTGCCACCCGTTATGATTGATGCCAATCTGATTCTAGTATTCGCCATACCTGGAGGAACTCGCCACTTACTGGATATCATGGATATACTGGCAGTGCTGCACCAGTGCCAGCTTAAAAACCTGTTCACCAAGGCAAACATTGGCATTTCAAAGTTGCCCTATATTGACAACACAATGCAACAGCAACCACAAACCCAATGGCACATTGATGGCATGGCAGACACTTCCTGGCACTTCCTTTTTATTTTTCAAAAATATACTTTATTCATAAAATAATTTGATGGTCTGTACAGTTGGACATGCCATACATATGTAAACATTCCATTTGTTTGCATACCGAAAAAGAGTAATCATTCCTATTTACAGGTCTGTACGATTACATTTTTAGCTGAGGCGTCAGCAGAGCCCAAATGACTGCATGGGCCCCCTGTTCTTCGTTAGGCAGGCAGATGTTACACGGTGGTCATTCCCCACCGCGCCTTGACGGCAGCTGCCCCAAGTTTCAGCGCGTCCCTCAACACGTAGTCCTGGACCTTGGAATGTGCCAGTCTGCAGCACTCAGTCGGGGTCAACTCCTTCAGCTGGAGGATAAAAAGGTTTCAGACCTCCCAGAGAGCGTCCGTCACTGAGTTGATGATCCTCCAGGCACAGTTGATGTTCGTCTCGGTGTGCGTCCCGGGGAACAGGCTGTAGAGCACGGAGTCCCGCGTCACGGCGCTGCTCGAGACGAACCTCGACAAACACCACTGCATTCCTCTCCAGACTTCCTCTGCTTTTTTCAACACAAACGCACAAAAGCACTTTGTGCTCACTGCAACCAAATGAAGTCTTCTATCAGTCAGGCGGGGCCCTGCGACGTCACCTCACGCTCGTGGTGGCTGCGCCAAGGTTGAAGTCATTTCGACCTCCAATCAGCAATTGCCATCTCCTCAGCACGTCTTTCCTCGTCCATGTGGCCTACCGCCTCGCCTGAGTCCACCAGCTGCCGCTGCTGCTCCTCCGACAGGTTGGTTGTTTCATCGAGACTGGCATCAGCAATGTTTGGTCTCAGCCGTCCGACGGATGAAACGATTTCCTGCACATCCCGGAGCGTGAGTGCTCAGGATCCACTGCGGAAGTAGTGAAAGCAGGGCCGGCTGGTC
>NC_057723.1:58502689-58567861 GCF_004010195.1 Chiloscyllium plagiosum | reverse complement strand
CGCTCTGGTGTCTTTGGGTCTGGCCCAGGGTCCGCATAGTTCAGTTCTCCATCTGACAGCGGGGCTGTCACAGGACCGCTGCTCCCAGTTACCTGGAGCTGTGGGCCAGTGGGTACCTCTTGGTTCTCACCGGGTGGGGGGAGGCCTTTACCCGTCCCCTCAGAGGGATCATCTTTTCCTGCTTGGGTGGTGCTGCCCTCCTTTTTCCCCATGGCGCTCTGTCTCTTCCTCTGGTGACGACCCGCCTTGCGCCCATCCTCACCGTCGGAAGAGCTGCAGGTGTCCTCGTCACGTAGGTGTCGCTTCCCCCCTCGCTGGGTGGCTTTGGGAGGTTTCCTCTTCCTGCTTTTCACGGTAATCCAATCCTCTGCTTCCTTTGGTCCCTTCTCTTCCATTTCCTCTGTCTGTCCTGAAGGAGCTTGGATCGGCTGCTGCACCTCCCCGCTTCGAACCCGCAGCACTCCAGCAAAATATTCTTCACAAACACCGTCCGATCGACTGGTGTGTGCTCCTCCACCTTCTTCACAGTCACCCTGACTGTGTTGCGAATGCCCTGGCCAAGGCTGCGAGCGGCTGCTAAGGCCATAGCTCTGAGGTTGGCTGGTTCCTGAATTGGCGTTAGGCCGAAGCCAGCATAAAGATCCACCAAGAGCAGGTCAGCACAACCAAACGATCCTCCAACGTCCAATCACGATCCAGCGATGGTCTCCAGCAGCTCCGACGACTCGCAACACGATCCCCGTGGTTTCTCCCCCGCCAGCACACATCCGCTGCGTCAAACCGGCAGCACTCGAGCAGAATCACTTCCTCTGGTCCTCAGGAACTACACATATTCCGAGCCAAAAGGTCCTGTCTAGTTTGCAGAACCTGACACAGCATAAGGACAGTTTCCTCCTTCTCAATGTCCTTATCAGAAGACCACTCCCATTTCCCTATTTCCTCACCATTCAGCAAGTCACCTTGTGGCCTGCTCCACTTGATAGCAGAGCACAGCATGCTGGGATATTGCTGAACACTCTGGGTCCAGAATTTCTTGCAGGTCCACCCCCTAACCAGTCCAAGCAATGGAATTACATCTTCAGTGGCCCAACATCTTCTCCACCATAACCCTGGTCTAAGCATGAATGACATTGTATCTGTGCTTTGCAGGAGTTAGATAGTAGTGCAATGGTGTCATGACCATTGTGGCAATGTGTACCTCTTGAGTTCTAAATAATCAACCTTTTAAAGCCTCTGAACCTTCCAACACACCAGATACATAAGAGTGCTCCAGGATATAGGAATAATGGCACCTGCATGCCTAGTGTTTGGATACCTCCAAGAACAAAGAACAAAGAACAATATAGCACAGATACAGGCCCTTCCACACTAAAACTGTATTCACTTATAGAATTTATCCCTCTGTTTTCTTCCTATTCATGTATTTGTCCAGGTGTTTCTTGAATGCTGCTGTTGTGTATGCTTCCATCACCTCCTCTGGCGGCTGGTTTCAGGCACTCACCACCCGTTGTGTGAAAAATGTGCCTCATGCATCTCTTTTAAACATTCCCCTCCCTGCACCTTGAACCTGTGTCCCCTGGTAGTTGACCACTCCACCCTGGGAAAAAGCCTTATACTCTATCCATGCCATTCACATTTGTATAAATTTCTATCAGGTGGACCTTCAACATTCTACATTCCAGTAAAAACAAACTCAGTCTATCTGACCTTTCTTCATAGTTAGGAAGAGGAACCAGTGATCACAGACACCCAAACATGAATGGAATGGGTAGTCCTTCCTGATGATGAACTTCTTTGTGTTGTGCAATTTAACAATATCAGAAGTATACATTTATCTATTATATTCTGGTCTCCGTACAATAGGAAAGATGTTGTGAAACCTGGAAGGGCTCAGAAAAGATTTACAAAGATACTGTCAGTGTTGGAGAGTTCAAGTTAGAGGGAGAGGCTGAATAGACTACTTTCCTTGGAGTATTGGAGGCTGAGAGGTGACCTTATAGAAGTTTATAAAATTGTAAGGGGCATTGATAGGGTGAATAGTCAACGTCTTTTCCCCAGGGTAAGGGAGTCAAAAACTAGACAGCATAGGTTTAAGGTGAGAGGGGAAAGATTTAAAAGGGACAACTTTTTCTGTATGGAATGAACTGCCAGAGGAAGTGGTGGAGGCTGATACACTTACAACATTTCAAAGGCATCTGGATGGGTATATGAACAGGAAGAGTTTAGAAGGATATGGACCAAGCGCGGGAAAATGGAACTAGATTAATTTAAAATATCTGCTCTGCATGGACAATTCAGTCTATTTACATGCTGTACATCTCTATGACTTTATGGTGTTACAGGAAAAGTATTAGCACGCATAGAGGATTGGTTGACGAACAGGTAGCAAAGAGTGGGGATAAATGAGTGTTATGCTGGTTGGCAAACAGTAACTAATAGTGTGCCTCAGGGATTAGTGTTGGAACCACAAGTATTCACAGTTTACAGAGATAATTTGGAGTTGGGGACCATGTGTAGTGTATCAAAGTTTGCAGATGACACTAAGGTGAATGGCAGAGCAAAGTGTGCGGAATAACATAGATACTTTAAGTGAGTGGACAAAAGTTTGGCAGATGGAATACAATGTTAATAAATATGAAGTCATCCATTTTGATAGGAGTAACAGTAAAAAGGATTATTACTTGAATGGTAAAAAGTTGTAGCACGCTGCTATGCAGAGGGACCTGGGTGTCCATGAATCTCAGAAGGTTGGTCTGCATGCACACAGGTAATTAGGAAGGCAAATGGAATTTGAAGGGATTGTATTTAAAAACAGGGAGATTATGTTGCAGCTGTGTAGGGTGCATGTGAGGCCATACCTGGAGTACTGCATGCAGTTTTGGTCTCCTTATTTGAGAAAGGATGTACTGACACTGGAAGGGGTGCAGAGGAGATTCACTAGGTTGATTCCAGAGCTGAGGGGGTTGGCTTATGAAGAGAAACTGAATAGACTGGGATTGTGTTCATTGGAATTTAGATGATTGAAGGGGGATCTTTTATAAGCATGTAAAATTATGAAGGGAATAAATAAGGTAGAAGTAGAGAGGATGTTTCCACTGGCGGGTGAAACTAGGACAAGACGGCATAGCCTCAAAATTAGAGGGAGCAGATTTAGGACTGAATTGAGAAGGAATTACTTGCCCAGTGAAGTAGTTGATGTTACTTCAGTAAATGTTTTAAAGCTAAGATAGATTTTGTTTGAACAATGAAGGAATTTAGTGCTAAGTTGAAGGGCAGGTAAGTGGAGATGAGGCCATGAAAAGATCAGGCATGATCTTATTGAATGATAGAGCAGGCCTGAGGGGCCAAATGGCCTATTCCAGGTCCTAGTTCTTATGTTCTTATGTTTATGACTGTAAGATGTGTTTTAGTTATCACAATAGTAAAAACAAATATGTAATTCAACCTGTTAAAAATTTTCAGATGGAATTGAAGTTGATTTTGTCATATTTTATTCTGGAAACTAGTATTTGTAACATATAAGTTGTTTTTTTGTAAGTGGGATTAGAGGGTAGAATATCTTTGAGGAGAAAGTGAGATCAGAGATGGAAATGTGTTGCTGGAAAAGCGCAGCAGGTCAGGCAGCATCTAGGGAACAGGAGAATCGACGTTTCGGGCATTAGCCCTTCTTCAGGAAAGAGGGTAGAATATATCAGCTCGCGGTGAAAAATCATCTTTGGACTGTTTTCATTGATAGATCCACTACTTAGCATCTGTTTGAGTAGTTTCAGTAGAGATTTTGTCTCTTGTCTAAGGGAAATTCATAATGAATATTTGTTCATGTTTCAAAAAAATAGGTAATTAACAGCAGTATGTTCTGAATTAATGGTTTATTTGACATCTTAGACAGCTTAGTTTGATTATTTTTACACAGGTTAAACAATTATGATTTATAACATTCAATATTTTTGTATGTGGGAGATTTTTTTCACTATCAGTTTTTTTGACAAAGACCTACATTTTATATTTAAAATTTATTATTTTCATCTTCACACGGCTCCTAATATCGGCTCTAGGTGAATATGGATGTGTTGAATTAGTTTGTAGTATTAGAGGTCAGGAGATGTGACTATGGAGTATGATTTGGCATTGAGGTGGAATGAGGGTATGAGAGCCAGGGAGGGTGGGTTAGGTGTGAGAACTGAGGGCTGGAGGGTCTGAAATCTTCTGAAACAATTGGTACCAAATCCCAGAGTGCTGAGGTGAGTATTCTAACCTGCCCACCTTGGCACTTGTCTGGCAAATCCTGAAATTTCCCACCTTGAGCTATCCAAAACTTAACCGCGTGACTCAAAAAAACTTCATTCATAGACCACCTTTTATTATCTTTTATGTACTTGACATTCCAGTAATATGGTAATCAAAATAGTCAAAGAATGATTCTGGGTAATCCAAGATGGAGGATGGAAGAAATTGTGACTGTAAGAGCTGCTACTTTTTTGAGGTATTTTCAGTGTTGGAGCTGATTTCGTCGATTGTAGGACAATAATTACTGTTGTATTGTTTTGGAATTTTGGGGAAAAAAAGATCAAAAACAACAGCACTTGTAAAAGGAGGAAGAGAAAGGATGGCAGTGAACACATAGGAAGTGATCAAACAGAGAAAGAAACTTACAGGGCTATCTGACCTAGCAGTAAACTACACAGCTGCTGACTTTGCTGTTTGGTTTTGAGTATCTCTGGACATTAGAGTTCATCTAAGAAAAATAAACAAACAGTGAAATTCACAGCTGACCTTGGAAAAATCTTTGTGGGGGAGCTCACAGTAGGGGAACAGTTAAATGGTTAGTTTTAAAGTGAAACCTTACTTTTTTTTGTAAATATCCAATAATGAGCGGTGAGTTCTTTTTTGGTTATAGGATGTTGCCAGGGTTGGAGGATTTGAGCTATAAGGAGAGGCTTAATAGGCTGGACCTGTTTTCCCTAGAGCGTCGGAGTTTGAGGGATGATGTTATAGAAGTTTATAAAATCATGAGGGGCATGTATAGGATAAATGAACAAGGTATTTTTTCCTGGGTTGAGAGAGTCCAGAACCAGAAGGCATAGGTTTAAGGTGAGAGGGGAAAGATTTAAAAATGACCTAAGGGGCAAACTTTCGACACAGAGCGTGGTGCATATATGAAATGAGCTGCCAGAGGAAGTGGTGGAGGCTGGTACAATCACATTTAGAAGGCATTTGGATAGGTATACAAATAGGATGGGTTTAGAGTGATATGGGCCAAATGTTGACAAATGGGACTAGATTAATTTAGGATATATGGTCGATATGGTTGAGTTGGACCGAAGGATCTGTTTCCGTGTTGTACATCTCTATGACTCTATGACTCCATGTTTTATTGAGATCTGTCTTTTGATTAAACTTTATAAATGTTACAACAAACATGGGTACTAAGCATGCCTGGAGCAGTGTTTCCAGAGCAGTAAGACTGTGCTGTTTTCTGGGTCTGCAGTTTGTTAAGGGGCAAAGATGGCCTTTAGCAGAGTGATGTACTCTTCCTGTTGGATGACGTAGATTAGGGAGAGTTTCCATGTTATTGATGATTATATCTGCAGGAGGTGTGTTTGGTTGTGAATTCTATTGGATGGCATGGATCACTTGGAGTGGCAGTTAGAGGCAATGAAGAATTTACAGGAGCTAGGGGCTGTGATAGATGGCAGCTGCAGAAGCAGATAAACTGAAGAGATAGTCAGGTAAATGGGTGACCTCCAGATAAGGTAGGAGAGGCAGGCAGATAGTGCAGGAGTCCCTTGTGGCTATCCCCATCTCAAACAAGTATGCCATTTTGGAAGATGTAGGGGTGATGGTCTGTCAGGGGAATGGAGCACTGACAGCCAGGTTTCTGATACTGAGACTGGCCCAAATAAGGAAGGGTATGCTAGGTTCTAAGTGATCAGTTGTGATAGGGGACTCACTAGTCATAGACACAGGCAGAGTTTTCTGAGGTTGCCAGCGAGACATCAGGATGGTGTTTTGCCTTCCTGGAGCCATAATCAAAGAGGAGGGGGGTGGGACCCCGGAGGATAATGGGGAAAGACATCAGTCTAGGACTGGTATGATTAGGGAATAGAATAAGTCAAACAGTCAGGGCAGGCAGGAACAAAGCAGAGAAAGAGGTAGGACTGATAAACTGCATTTATTTAAATGCAAGAGGCCTAACAGGAAAAATACATGAACTCAGGGCATAGTTGGGAATGTGGGACTGCAATATCATAGCAATTTCAGAGATGTTGCTCAGCGATGGACAGGACTGGCAGCTTAATGTCCAGAATATAGATGCTATGGGAAGGATAGCAAGTGGGGCAAGAGAGGAGGGGGAGTGGCATTTTTTGATTAGGGAAAACATTATGGCTGTACTTAGGGAGGATATTCCTGAGAGTTTGTCCAAGGGAATTATTTGAATGGAACTGAGAAATACCTTATTGGTATTATGCTATAGACCCCCAGTCGTCAGCAGGAAATTGACAAACAAATTTGTAAGGAGATCTCAGTTATCTGTAAGAATAATAGGGTGATTATGGTAGACTGGGGCTGCCATAATGTTAAAGGCTTGGATGGAGAGGCATTTGTTAGGTGTGGACAAGAAAATTTTCTGATTCAGTATATGGATGTACCTATGACAGAAGGTGCAAAGCTTGACCTGTTCTTGAGAAATAAGGCAGGGCAGGTGATCGAGTTGTCAGTGGGGGAGCACTTGGGGCCAGTGACCAAAATTCTAAAAGTTTTAAGATAATGATGGAAAAGGTTGGCCAATTTTGATAGTATCAGGCAAGAATTTTCAAAAGTTGTTTGGGGGCGGATGTTCATAGGTAAAGGGATGGCTGGAAAATGGGAAGCATTCAAAAATTAGATAATGAGGGTCCAGAGACCGTATGTTTCTGTAAGGGTGAAGTCAGGTGTAGGGAATGCCAGGTGACTGGAGAAATCAAGGAAGCAAATGGCAGGTATATACAACAGAGAATGAGTGAATCTCTAGAAGAGTATAAAGGCAATAGGAGCATACTTAAGAGGGAAATCAGGAGGGCAAAAAGGGGACATGAAATAGCTTTGGCAAATAGGTTAAGGAGAATTGAAAGGGATTCTACAAATACATTAAGGACAAAAGGGTAAATAGGGAGAGAATAGGGTCCCTCAAAGATCAGCAAGGCCACCTATGTGTGGAAGCGCAGGAGATGGGGGAGATACTAAACAAGTATTTTATGTCAGTGTTTACTGTTGAGAAGGTATGGAAGATAGAGAATGTGGAGAAATAAATAGCAACATCTTGAAAAATGTCAATATTACAGAGGAGGAGATGCTGGATATCTTAAAAGGCATAAATCCACGGGACCTGATCAGGTGTACCCTAGAACTCTGAGGGAAGCTAGGGAAGTGATTGCTGGACCCCTTGCTGAGATATTTGTATCAGCAATAGCTACAGGTGAGGTGCTGGAAGACTGGAGGTTGGCTAACGTGGTACCACTGTTTAAGAAAGATGGTATGGTAAAGCCAGGGTACTATAGACTGATGAGCCTGACATAAGTGGTAGGCACGTTGTCAAGGGACTCCTGAGGGATAGGGTTTACATGTGTTCAGAAAGGCAAGAAGTGACTAGGAATAGTCAACATGGCTTTGTGCATGCGACATTGTATCTCACTAACTTGCTTGAGTTTTGTGAAGAAGTAACAAAGGGAATGGATGTGGACATAGCAGTGGATGTGATCTATATGGACTTCAGTAAGGCATCCAAAAAGATTCCTCATGGTAGGCTGGTTAGCAAGGTTAGATCTTGTGGAATCCAGGAGAACTAACCATTTGGATACAGAATTGGCTCCAAGTAAGAAAACAGTGATGATGGGGGGTTGGTTTTCAGACTAGAGGCCTGTGATCAGTGGTGTGCCACAAGCTTTGGTGCTGGGTCCACTGCTTTTCATCATTTGTATAAATGATTTGGGAGTAAACATAGCAGGTATGGTTAGTTGGTTTGCATGTGAGACCAAAATTGGAGGTGTAGTGAACAGTGAAGAAGGTTGCCTCAGAGTACAACAGGATCTTGATCAGATAGGTCAACAGAGTGGCAGATGGAGTTTAATTAGGTGGATAGCATAGTGAAGAAGGTGTTTGGTATACTTGTCTGTATTGGTCAGTGCATTAAGTCTATGAATTAGGCGATCATGCTTCAGCTGATAGTTCACTATTGGAATATTGCATGCAATCTAGAGTCCCTCATATAGGAATCGTATTGTGAAACTTGAAAGGGTTCCGAAAAGATTTGCAAGGATATTACCAGGGGTAAGAGGATTTGAGCTATAAAGAGAGGCTACATAGGCTGGAGCTGTTTCCCCTGGAGCATAGGAGGCTGAGGGGTGATCTTATAGAGTTTTCTAAAATTATGAGGGGCATGGATAGGATAAATACACAATGTATTTTCCTAAGCGTGTGGGATTCGAAAACTAGAGGCATAGGTTTAAGGTAAGAGGGGCAAGATTTAAAAGGGATCTATGTAGCAACTTTTTCATGCAGCGGGTGGTGCATGTATGGAATGAACTGCCAGAGGAAATGATGGAGGCTGGTACAATTAAGATATTTAAAAGGCATCTGGATGAGTCTATAAATAGGACTGTTTAGAAGGATATGGCCCAAATACTGACAAATGTGACTAAATTTATTTAGGATATCTGGTTAGCATGGATAGGATGGACTGAAGGGTCTGTTTTTGTGCCATATATCTCTTTGACTCTATGACTCTGAAAGCAATTCAAATGTCTACTCAGGAAACCTATTATGTGTATTGCGTTAATTTTGAAGAAAATTAATCTTTTCTTATCCCAATAGTCAGACATGCTACAGAATGTTTCTTTGAGGAAAATAGAATGCTTTTAAAGCCTAATAGATTGACTGTGATATGCAAGATGTTTGGAATAAACAACAACTCAACACATCTGTGACTTAATCTCTGGCATCATCAGCATAATGCAACATTTTCTGCCTTAAAGTCTTGTACAATCATCAGACAGAGAGAATAATATTGATCTTACTGTCCAGTCATATAGTTCAGCTGATCTGATTAGCTTAACATCCTGCAGTCCTGTTTTTCACCCGAGCTGTGTGACTTGGCAGCCTCATGTCTCAACTAGAAACTCGTGGGCTTGGTTTAGAGCAAGCAGACACCAAATGTTACTTTTAAACTGTAAATCAGTAAGTTCATGGTTTAATGGGTGGAAATCAAACTGGTGATTGACAGACACATAATATTAGCAATAATAATAATAATATAAAATAGAGATAATTAAATAAATATAATTTAACACTTGAATAATTCCTTAAGACATTGTAACATGGCATATTTTGGACAGAAGAAGCCCAGTGATCACACATCCAAGTTGAATCTTGGTTCCACACTATAATAGCTGAAAATGAGTTGCTGGAAAAGCGCAGCAGGTCAGGCAGCATCCAAGGAACAGGAGAATCGACGTTTCGGGCATAAGCCCTTCTTCAGGAATCATTCTGGATCCTCCTTCTTCTACTTGACAGATCATAGTTTGTTTTATTTTTATTTAACAAAATGTTCTCTCACTGAAACTTAACCATGTAATCTTTCAGATTTAGTTTTAACTGTGAAACAAAAGAAATAAAGATAGGATTAAAAAAAAGCCTGTTTATATGTAACAAAATTTGAAAGATTTTGAAACACAGAACAAAAATACCATTTTATCTCACTAACACCATTACCTTATATAACTCAAAGACCAGAGAGAGTTTTCTTCTCTATTACATCTATCGGTTTAACTTAACTATTTCTTTCAGTGCCCAATCTTGGGATCCAATGACTTCTTCCATTTTTAATTACATAACTGAGCTTAGACTTTCTCAGTTTAAAATAACCCCTTCTTGGTTATAGCGAAACATTGAATCTTTTAGTGTGTTCTCCTTCATTGTTTTCTATTTCTGCCCTAATATTAGACAAATTGCTTGCCAAAACTCAGTTTCACAGCTGCATTTCCTTCATCAGTGATTGATTCCAACTCCTGCTTACATGAATTCTAACTAAAGTTCTATCCTTCATGTTTTAAATTCACTCAAGATCACAGCAATCTCTGAGACATGCAGACAGCAATTCCCAAGACAGGCTGAAATCCACACCTAATGTCATGTACCACCAAATACACACTCTTGACCTCCCTGTTCACCAGTACCACCTCAGACTACCTCAAAGCTGTCCCAATATCCAGTTCCATTTCTTTCTCCTCTTCTTCTGTCATTTTTGCCTCTGTGTCCACTTCTTTAGACAGGAGTTCTCTCCTCAATCCACAGACCCTTTCACTCATCTCCAAAGCTCCATATCCACCTGGACACCTCCCTCTGGCCTTTTTGCCAAAAGTTGATTTCTTCATTGAGAGCTGCCATAATATGACATCTGACACAGTAATTTAGACAATAGACAATAGAAATAGGTGCAGGAGGAGGCCATTCTGCCCTTCGAGCCTGCACCACCATTCAATATGATCATGATTATCATCCTTAATCAGTATCTGCTTCCCTTGGCCACTCTAACCTGCCTCCCTCCGAACTTATTGCGCTCTGTTGCCTTAACCTTGACTTTGCTTTCAAACCAGTTGATAAAGATGCTGTGATGTTGTCTGGTCTGCCCTCCTCTACATTGCAGAAGCTCAGCAGCCACTCTTAGCACTTTCTTCTATTCCCCTCAGATGATGATTCCATCACTGAGCATCAAGCTATATTTTCAGGATTATCACTGATTGTATCTCCTCTGCAGATCTCCCCTCCACAGCTTGGCACTCATTGTCCCCTGACCCCTCACAACCTGCTTTCTACCAACTTCCCAAAATCCACAAATCAGATTGTCTTTGCAAACTCTTCATTTTAGCCAGTTCCTGCTTCATTGAACTTGTTTCTTCCTATTGTGATTCTACTTTGTCCTTCTCTGGTCAGTCTTTGCCCATTTACATTTGTGATTGTTCTGATGCTTTATGTCAGTTCCACAATTTCCAGTTTTCTGGTCATAGCTACCTCCTTTTCAGCATGAATGTGCAATCCCTCCACACATCCCTCTCCCATCAGGATGGACTGAGGAATCTCAGCATGTTCCTTGAAAGGAAACCTGAACAGTTTCCATCCACCATCCTTCAGCTGGCTGAGCTCAATTTCATGTTGATCAAGTCTTCCTTTAACTCATTTCACTTGCTCCAAAACAAAGAATTAGCCATTTGGTACCTGCATGGGTACCAGCCATGCTTGTTTCTTTGTGGGGTATGTAGAACATCTCTTGTTTCAGTCCAAATTGGACACCCACCTGGAACTCTTTCTCCAATACATCAATGATATCATTGGTGTTGCTTCTATCTAGAATTGAAAACATTAATCAGTTTTGCTACCAATTTCCATCCATCTCTCGCATTCACCTGGTCGATCTCTGACTCTTCCCCTCTTTATAGTTCAGAAATTCCTAAGATGCAAGGGAAGAATTAGGTCATTCGGCCCCTTCAAGTTTGCTCCACCATTCGATCATGGCTGATATGCTCCTCACCCCCATTTTCCTGCCTTCCCCATATAACCCTTCAACCCATTATCAATTAAAAATCTGTCCACTGCATCCACTGCACTTTAGGGTAGCAAATTCTGCAGATTCACAACTATGTTTTAAATTTGTTATCCCTTATCCTAAGACAATACCCTTTCTTCCTGGAATGCCCCACAAGAGGAAGCATCCACTCCATGTCTATTTTATCCATACCTTTTATCATATTAAGAACCTCAATTTCATTTCCCGTCATTTTCTAAATTCCAGAGAGTATAGGCCTCAATCGATCTTCAATGTCCGTTCTTTCTTCATACGACAAACCCCTCATCTAGAGAAATCTAGTGAACCTCCTCTGAGCTGCTTCTAATGCCACAACATCTTTCCTCAAATAAGGGGACAAAAACTGTGTACAATACTCACTAATGTCTTGTATATTCTATTCCTTTAGCTATAAAAGCCAACATTCAATTTGCTTTCTTTATTATCTGCTGTTCTGCATGCTAGTTTTCTGTGACTTAATAATGAGGACACCCAGATCCCTCTGCACCGGAGCATCCTGAAGTCTCACCCCATTTAGATAATAGGTTGCCTTCTCATTTTTCTGACCAAGATGCATGTCCCCACACTTACCCATGTCAAACTCCATCTGCCACATTTTGGTCCACTCTCCTAACCTATACATGATTATATTAAGATTTTTATTTCCCCATTGCAATTTATTGTCCATCTATTTTTGTGTCATCCTCATATTTGGCTATAGAGTTTCTATCCTTGTACTCAAGTCGGTAATGTAGATTGTGAAATAGCTGGGTCCAAGGACCAAACCCTGTGATATTCCACTAGTTACTTCTTGCCATCCACAAAAACCATTTATCCTAACTCTCTGTCTTCTGTCCATCAGCCAGTCATCTATCCAATCTAATAAATTACCCATAATCCCAGATGATCCAACCTTGTGAATTAACCTTTTGTGTGGCACCTTATCAAATGTCTTCCAAAAATCCAGATATATTACATCTCCAGGATCCTCATTATCCACTTTGCTTGTTACATCTTCAAAGAACTCTAGCAAATTAATCAAACATGATTTGCCCATCATAAACTCTGATAGACAGCATTTTCATTTTCCTGATATTGCTTCCTTGATAATTGATTCTAACACTTTCCCAACAACAGATGTTAAACTAACTGGTCCGTAATTTCCTCTATATTGCCTCTCTCCTTTTTTGAATAAGGACGTTACATTAGTATTTTTCCAATCCACTGGAACCTTTCTCAAGTCCAGGGAATTTTGGAATATTGTAACCAATGGATTCACTATTTCCATTGCCATTCCCTTTAATCCTAGAATGTAGGCCATTAGGCCCAGGGGACTTGTCTTCCCTCAAATCTAATAGTTTTCAGTGTACCTTTTCCCTATCGATGTTGATTGTTCTAAGTTCTAATCTTTCTACTACCTCTGACTTGCCCATTCTAATAGGATTGGTACTATTGTCCTCCACCGTGAAAACTGAGGCAATGTATTGATTTAGCATCGCGCCATTTCAGTGTTCCCTACTATTAGCTCTCCGGTTTCATCTTCCAAGGGACCAACATTCCCCTTAGCGACTGTCTTCCCTTTTATATACCTATAGAAGCTTTCGCTATCCTTTTTGATATTTTATGCTAGTTTTCTTGTGTAATTTACCTTAGCTCTTTTTATTAATTTTTTTTAGTATCCCTTTGTTTATGTTTGAAAGCTTCCCAATTGTCCAGCCTGCAACTGGCCTTTGCAATATGGTATACATTAGTTTTTGACTTTATATTATCCTTGAGCTCTTTGTTCAGCCATGGATGTTTCTTAGTCCCCTTACCATGTTTTTTCTCACTGGGATTTATTTTAGTTGTGAGGAATTGAGTAGTTCCTTAAACAACTGCCACTGCTCATCAGCTGTCTTACCTTTTAGCCTTCCTGCCCAATCTACTCAGGCCAAATCCGTCCTCATGCCTATGAAATTTCCTTTGTTTAATTCCAGAAAACTACTGTGGGATTCCACTTTCTCACCCCAAACTGAATTTTAAATTTTGAGTTTTCCTTGCTTTCCCTGTTTCCATTTCTGGGGATAGGCTGTCCACCAACATTCATTACAAACCCACTGACTCCCAAATTTACCTCAACTGCACATTTTTGCATCCAGCTTTCTTGATCCCATTCCATTTTCCCAGTTTCGTTATCTTTGCTCTGATGATGCCACCTTCCACCAGGCTTCCTCTGACATGAACTATTTTCATAACTGAGGATTTCTCCCACCACTGTTGTCCCACCCATCTCCCTCACTTTTGTCTTCACCCTTTCCCATCCTTCCCAGAAAAATGATATAATTCCCCTTGTCCTTGTTTTCCACCCCACTAGGGTCTGCATTTGAAAGGTCATCCTCCATCATTTCCATTAACTGCAGCAGGATGTGATCAACAAATACATTTTCCCTCCTTCTCCACTGTCAGCATTTTACAGGAAATGTTTTCTTTCTTATCCCTGGTTCACACCTCCATCACTCCTAATACTTCCGCACCAACTTCCCCTGTAGTCCCTCCCCCCTCCAACCCTCATGCTATCTTACCATGAAATCAAAAAAGGTGTAAACTTAACATTTCACCTCCCCACTCCTCACTTTTCAAGGTCTCAAACACTCTTTCCAGATGAAGCTGCATTTTACATGTATATCTTTCTATCTGATCTACTATATTTGCTGCTCACAATGCAGTCACTTTCACATGGTGAGACCAAATGCAAACTAGGTGATTGCTTCATAGACCAACTCCGCTCCTTCTATAGGAATGACAGCAACCTCCCAGTTACTTGCCAATTCAATCAACCATGTTAGTGTCCTTGACAAAATTTCTATCCTGGACCTGTGTTTCAACAAAGATCAACACAAGCTGCAGGAACATGCATTTTTCCATTTAGGCACTTTTCAGCCTCGATAACTCAACATTGAATTCAGCAACTTCAGGACATAACCATTTTGATTACCAGCATCTTGTTTGTGTTTTGCTAGCTTTGCACTGGGCAGGGTGGGCATATTTTCTTCTTTTGACACGATAATTTATACCTGCTTTACATCTTTATCTTTTGCCACCATTAGCACTTTCTTTGTCTTTTCTTCTGGGCACTCTCACCGTGAGTTCCACTCACTCCTCCTCGCCCTTTGTCAACAGTATAAAAACCATCATTTTCCAGCCATTTCAGATCGGAAGGAAAGTTATCCTGGAAATGTCAGTCCTATCTTTTAACAGAAGCTATCAGGCCTGCAGAGTTTCTCCAGCATTTTCTATTTCATTTTAGATTTCCAACATTCACAATACTTGGCTTTTATTGTACCCAAACAATTCTCATCTGGAAGTTTCAAATTAAGACTGTCATGCTGTGATAACCTATTTCTTAACTTTTATGAACTAATTCCTTTAATTAATAGAAACTATTTCATACAACTAACTTCAATCAGGTATTCTACAAACTGACAAACAAAAGCTTTCCAAGTTGTAATTTTTTCCCATAAGCAACAAATGCCCATTATCATCCCAGGAATTCTCTCTTTTATGCTGATCACTCCAGGAATTCTCTCTTTTATGCTGATCTTAAGAAATCTGGCTTCAAAAATGCTGACAAGTTGATCATACAACTTACACCACAAAGGCAAATATTTAATTATTAGTTACGTAGAGTGAATTCAATGAAGCAAACTAATTGGAAAAGCATATCCAAACCATTACAATTTGAATGAAACTGTGGCTTAAATTCTAGATGCATAAGTTGTGACCTTTCTAATATAGGCTTATAAAGTCACAAAGCATGGAAACAGACCCTTCAGTCTAAATCGTCTGCACAATTTAACTGCATTTGTTGCTGAGAAACAAAAAATATATAAAATTAAAGTTTTGCATCTAAATAATGGTCTTCAACAGTTTTCTCTGCCTCCATTTTGGAATGGAGTGTGAGAGCATGCAGTCTTTAAATGATGATATCACTTAAGCAAATTCACTGGAAAATACTCTAAATGTACTTCAGAATCCCTGCCCTAATGGGTGAGATATTCATAATTTGCAATATGTCTTTGGGCTTCCTCTGGACTGATCTTACTAACAGGCTATACTGAGGCTACATCACCACATATCCAGTACTAGAAATTAAAAGCAAGCTGAAGTCAAGCTGATTCATAGCTCTCTGTTCCCTCCCCAGTAGTGCAGTTTCAGCTTCTTTCACTTAATGCCATGGTCTTAGAGAAGAAAATGAACTGATTTTGAGTACTACATTAAGGGAATGCAGATAAAGAATGGATTTTTGTCCCAAGGCAAAAAGCAGCTAATAAATAACATAAATAAAACAAAATTGACTTATTCAGTCACTGTAAACTCAGGGCATGACCTGCATGAATTTTAAACAGTCCTGTTTCCTTCCACAGCTCCAGAGTACAACAATTCAATTATTTGATCAGTTTGTCAGAATTGGAGATGTTACAGAGAAATTGCTAAAGAACAGTGTGTAAGAATAAGTAGTAATAAAAAGAGAAAACTAAACTCTTTCACTCCAATTAAATATCTTCAGTTTTGAAATTCCATATAATTTCTTTCATGAACAGTAGTTATAGATAGAGTCATAGTCATAGAGATGTACAGCATGGAAACAGACCCTTCGGTTCAACCCGTCCATGCCAACCAGATATCCCAACCCAATCTAGTCCCACCTGCCAGCACCCGGCCCATATCCCTCCAAACCCTTCCTATCTATATACCTATCCAAATGCCTCTTAAATCTTGCAATTGTACCAGCCTCCACTACTTCCTCTGGCAGCTCATTCCATACACGTACCACCCTCTCTGTGAAAAAACTGCCCCTTAGGTCTGTTTTATATCTTTCCACTCTCACCCTAAACCTATGCCCTCTAGTTCTGGACTCCCCAACCCCAGGGAAAAGACTTTGTCTATTAACCCTATCCATGGCCCTCATAATTTTGTAAACCTCTATAAGGTCACCCCTCAGCCTCCGATGCTCCAGGGAAAACAGCCCTAGCCTGTTCAGCCTCTTCCTATAGCTCAAATCCTCCAACCCTGGCAATATCCTTGTAAATCTTGTCTGAACCCTTTCAAATTTCACAACATCTTTCCGATAGGAAAGAGACCAGAATTGCACACAATATTCCAACAGTGGCCTAACCAATGTCCTGTACAGCCGCAACAGTCCTAGTTACCCTTTTGTCCTTAATGTATTTGTCAAAACCCTTTGGATTCTCCTTAATTCTATTTGCCAAAGCTATGTCATGACCCCGTTTTGCCCTCCTGATTTCCCTCTTAAGTATACAGTAAATGAAATTGTATTCATTTCTGGACCACACACTTTAAGAAGGTTGTGAAGGCAATAGACAGAGTGCATGTAAGAGTTAAAAATATGTTTGCAGGGATGAAAAACTATGTGGATAGATTGGAGAAGTTGGGGCTTTTGGAGTTGTCTGCTTGGAGAGAAGAATAGGAGGAGAATTGAACAAGGTTTTCAAAATGTACGGGTTTAGACCAGCAGTAGACAGAGAGAAACTGCTTGCATTTATGGAAGGATCAAGAACCAGAGGGTATTGGTTTGAGACAATGGACAGAAGAAACCATGGGAAAATAAGGATACATTTTTATGCAGACAGCGATTAAGATCCAAAATGCATGAGAGTGTGGTAGAGGCTGATTCAATTGGGAACTTTCAAAGGAAAATTTGATTACTATCTGAAGAGAAATATTTTCCAGGTTTTTGAGAAAAGACGAGTGTTTGGTTTTAAGTGAATTGCTCTTGCAGTGAGCCACCATGGACATGATAAATTGAATGCTCTATTCTATTGCACCTATCAGATGGGTGAATTGTTTCCCTCACTGGAGATAGCAAGAGAGGTGATGAACAGTGGAAATAATTGGGAAAACTGATCCTGATAATATATTCACCAATTAATTTCTGGGCAAGATGTTTCACGTAATTTCTTGACCCACTATCAATTAAGGCCTTTAGGTGATCAGTGGCTAATGGCCACCTAAAGGCTTCAAATCATCACCTCTTCAATTACCTACCTTCCTGGCAGTTGGAAAGAGTGTCCAGTTTCCTGACTAGGAAGCTAGGGGAGATCAGTGAGATAGAGGGCAATGGACGAGTGCTGAAAGCCATCTCTCCCCAACTACCACCTTTGTCTTTGAAACCCCACCCTCACAGCAATTCCCAGCTTATGCCATGAAGAAAAGAAAAGCATTTGTGTTTTCACTGCTGCACCCTCTGAGGAATTGGCCTTGACAGACTGCCTTACGTCTCAGAAGATGGCAGTCACTGATTGGTTAGCAGCTTCAGGCCAATTTTGAGGCCTGCAATAAGCTAAGAGACACAAGCTAAGCTCTATCTCTAAGCTCTAAGAGATACAAGCTAAGCTATTTACAAGCTAATTGGTCTGTAATAGGTTGAGTTACCTCAGCAGTGGGGTGATGAGTTAGTTGTCATACAACATACTGCTCCTACAGTGTCAAAAATGGAAAATCACTCACTATGACTCTATAAACCATTCAGAAAATCATTTTCTATAAACCTACAAAGCCAAATACTCTGAAGTCAAATGACAAGCTTCAAATACTGATTTTTTAAACTCATTTGAATTTTGTGGTAAGCAAATAAATTTTAACAGTGGTACAAAAATACTACCACAGGGTTAAGCAACAGGCTGATGTTCATTGCTAAGGAATGAGATGATGCTTGAAGCATGTTAACAAGTTCACACTCAATTGCTGGATACGCATATAAAGTACAACTGAAGAGCACAAGTTAGGAACAGAGTGTTATACACTGGTAATGAATACAATGCTGCATGTCTCTTGACAACAGAAGTTTAATTGTGTGAGAACAGACTGTTAACTGTAAATCCTGTCTTCATTGCATTCTCCCAAGACTTCATTGAGAACACCATGACTTAATTGCACATGGGGTACACCAACATGCTGAGACATGGAAGTATAAAATGCTGCTACAGTTAAATCATGATGAATTATATTAAAATTCCAGTGGTGTCAAAGTCATCAGACATTACTGCTGGCAGAAAAGCAACTCAAATAGAATGACGTGCATGACAAACCAGAGTGCTAAAATGGTGACTCCAGATTAGCAGTCTCCAACCTGCATATGAATACTCCAATCAATCAGAGTAGAGTTAGACCAGTCCAGAACATGAAATTACAAATGGGTAAGCCATCACTGGAAATAAAGATCTCCAGTGAAAGGATATTCAAACCCTGCAGATATGGTGTCTGTGAGAGAGTTTAAAGTGTTGGCAATCAGAGAGAAAGTGAAGCTGATACAGCAATTGGAAGATTGTGGTGCAAAGTGGAAAGTGAATATGACGAAGTGGGAGGTTTCATCATTAAGCTTGTCAACCATTCTGAAACACAATGCAAACACTTTGGAACAGTTCAACAACCAAGCATTCTCTCCAAGCAAGGAAAAGAATGAGAGTGGGTGCCTAGCCCAATGATTGAGAAGCTGTGCTAACCTAGTTCAACAGAGAACATCTCCCCTCCAGTTCATATTGCAGGAAAGAGGAGTCCCCTTTGTAAAAAAGATCGGGTCTCAAGGAGTACAGCTGCAGCAATGGATGACTTGACCAATTTAAGAAAAGGCACAACATCGTCTTCCACATGGTAATCAGTGAGGGTGCAGTAGTTTCAGCAGCCAATGAAAAGGCTGATGACCCTGAAGAGTAGAATAAATGCCCACTTACTCAGCTGCCTGGTTCACTCGCTGAAGTCACAGTGATCCTGGAAAATATGTTTAACTGAGTTAGCGAGGAGATGTGCTGTCACATTCTCCAAAGACAGCACATCAAGCACAAAAAGATTATTGAAGATTTCTGGACCTAAATGAAGCTGGTGCTGTAATTAGTTTTCGGAAGAGAGTTAATCATCTTGAGTACTGTTGGAGCTGTTCTCATCCAGGCAAGTTTAGTAGAATATTCTATTAAACATCTGACTTGTGCCTTGTGTATGGTGGACAGAATGCATTCGATAAAATGCCACGTAAAAGGTTATTGCACAAGATAGGAGTTCGCACTGTTGAGGGTAATGTATTGACATTGTTTGAGGGTTAGTTAACTCACAGAAGACAGAGAGTTTGGATTCATGGGGTTTTTTTCTGATTGGAAGCTTGTAACAAAGTGGAGTGCTCAAAGGCCTCTATCATTTCCAATCTATAAAAATGAGCTGGAGGAGGGGCCAGAGTGAAATTTTCCAAATTTGTTGACAGTAGAAAAATAGATTGGAGGTCATATTGTGATGAGGACGTGAGGAATCTGTAATGTTATGTCGGTAGATTGAGGGAGCAGACACAAACTTGGCAGGTGGAGTTTAATGTTGGAAAGTGCGATGCCATGCATTTTGGGAGAAAGAATCAAAAGGGATGCTAATATTTAATTGGCTGTACTTTTTTGTGGAAACAGAGGATCTCGGTGTTCTTGTGCATGAAACGCAACAAGTTAACATGCAAACCCAAAAAGTAATTAAGAAGACAAATGGACCTTTGGCCTTAATTGATAAGAGGTTGGAGTTTAAAAACGGAGAAGTCTTATTTACAGCTGAACAGGGTGTTGGTGAGAACACACCTGGAGTAGTGTGTGCAGTTTGGTCCCTGTTTTAAGAGGCTGTTCAAAAGCAATTCACTCAGTAAAGCCTGGGAAGGAGGTTGACTTATCAAAATGGCTAAACAGGTTAAGCCTTTATTCATTAGAGTTTAGAAGAATGAGTCGATTGAAATATACAAGATTCTGGTGGAGTTTGACTGGTTGGGGATTCTTGGAGCAGGGGACGTGGTTCCAGAATAAGGGAATACTAATTCAAACATGAGATGCCAAGGAATTTCATCTCCTACATGGAAGTGAATGTCTGGAATGCTCTTCCCCAGGCAGTGATGGAAGCTGGATCAATGAAAGTATTTAAAGAGGAGCTAGACAGAGTTTAGAAACATCAGACAGTTGATGATTATGAAGAGCTGACACAAAAGAGAAGCTGAGGTTTGGGGCAGATTAGCCATGATCGTGTTGAATGGGAAGAGGGGATCCAGGCCTGAAAGCCAAACTGCCTACCTATGTTCCTATCTCTTAGATCTTTATGACCAGCTTTGAAGAATTCCCAATCTCTGACCAATTACGTAGCTATACAACTTAGATCATTTCTATCCCACTTAACTCATAATTAATTCTTGATGTTTAAGAATTGTGGGATTTGTAGTCAGCAGGATTCAAACCTATATGGGAAGGTAGATTTCTAACATAATTCCTTAACGACTCAGCCACACTGCATCCCTTGGGCTCGCTGCACCTGATATTCCAAGTGGTCTCCCATCCAAGTGCTAACCAGGTCTAAGTTTGTTTAGCTTCTGAGCAGTGCTCCCTCTAATTGTCTTCCTGGCTACAGGAGGCCCCAAGGTCCATGCACAGCAGCATCTTGTGGAGTAACTGTGCACTCACACAGCCACACAGCTTAGAAGGAATGGTGCTTCTGAGATCAGATGAAATCAGGCATTCTCAGATCAGTATGGCTGTGGATATAACCACAGTATTTATGTTCTGGACCAGTTAAGTTCTTGATCAATGACAGGAGTTTGGTGGTAGAGGTGGACTTATTAGTAATGTAATTAAATGTAATTGCTACATTATCTCTTGGAGATGTTCATTGCCTAACACTGTGTGGTATGCATGTTTCTTACCACTTAACAGCTCAAGTCTGAATACTTTCCTGGTTTTAGTTGCTTTATTCATTACATATGCTTTATTCATTAAAAAAAAACTACCTATAGGTATTAAGGCAGTTCTGTCCTTGGATATCAACAAAAGCAGATATTGGAATCTGACATTCCCAGCAGTTGCAAAAACCAAAGGCATTTCTTATGCAGGACAGTATTTACATATTGGAGGCAACGAGAGGGTCTGACAACTGATCGGGCCCCCATTATAGTTTGGCAGAAAGATCTTGGACAGTGGTCTTTCCCCACAGTTACTTGGCAGCAGCTGCTCATAGCTTTTGTGCAACTCTCAGCACATAGTCCTGGACATTGGAATGTACTAGTCTGCAACACTTAGTCAAGGTCAACTCTTTGCACTGGCAAACCAAAACGTTTCAGGCAGGCCAAAGAGAGTCTTCCAAGCACAGTCAATGTTTCTCTCAGTGTGCATTCTGGGGCGCAGATTGTAGAGCATAGAATCCTGCATCATGGACCTGCTCGAGTTGAACCTTGACAAATCCTGCATCTTTCTCCTGACTTTCTTTGCAAAGGCATGTTCTAGAAGTTGATGTGTGACAATCTGTCCACCCTCCCAGCCACTTCAGGGCCACAATGTGCTAGCAGAGAGTTCAGGTGTGTATGAAAGGTCTCACAGGTAGTGCCCTTCTCACCAACAACCAAGCCTTATGTTGGTGCTTTTTTGGAAAGTTTGGCAATTAGGAATTCTGCCAAATGACTGACAGACTGCTCAGGGAAGCAGCTGACAGGATTAGCCCTTTCTTTTTCCCCTCAGGTACTTGAGGACTCTATGCACTCACCACTATCTGATTGCCTTGTGGTCAAAGGTGTTCTCCTTTACAAATGTTTCCATGAGGTACAGGTAAAGTGGAATGGCCCAACTACTTGAGAAATTCCATGGCAATGAACCAGGCCCATCCTTTATAAGACTGGGGGCATTCGGGATGTCGTGTTTGGTGTTTACAAACCAAGTGTCTAGGCATGTCTTGTTTCAATAAGTCATGAACTGCTTCAGAATCTGAGCAGTAGAGAATGATATTGAACCAATGCAATCACCAGTGAATCATTTTTGACTTTATATTGAAGAAAATGTCATTGATGAAGCTGTTGAAGATGGTTGAATCTGGTTGCAGTTCTTTCTCATAAACTTAGTATGATTGTTTCTTTCTCGGTCCAATACAAAGTAGTTTTGATTTGGAAAATCACACATGAAGTTTGGTTTTGGGAAGGGGGTAATAGATTGGATGGGCGGAAAAGGGGTTGAAGGATAATGGGAACAATTTAGGTAATCCAAGATGGAGGATGGGAATAAATTGTGGCTGTAAGAGCTGCTCCTTTTTTGAGGTATTTGGGTGTTGGAGGTGATTGCCTCGAATTCCAGGAGCAGCAATTATTGTTTTATAAGCTGTTGCATTGTTTTGGAACTTCTGGGTGAAAATATATCAAAACAACTTGAAAAGGAGGAAGATGGACAATGGCAGAGATCACATGGTCAGAGAAAGAAACCTATACTGTTATCTGACACTGCAATGAATCTGCACAGCTATTGCCTTTGCTGTTTGAGTTCAAGTATCTCTGACCATCGGAGTGTGTCTAAGGAAAGTTAACAAACTGCAAAATTCACAGCTGACCTTAGAGGAATCTGTGTGGGAGATCTCACAGCATGGGAGAAGCTAAATATATAGTTTTTAAGTGTAATCTTGCAGTAAATCAACAACAGTGAGTAGAGTGGGTTCATTTTTGATTATATGTTTTATTGAGATCTATCTTGGTTAAATTTTAAAAGTCTAAAATATAGGTACTAAGTTAGCCTGGAACAGTGTTGTTTAGTTAAATATCACACAACACCAGGTTATGGTCCAACAGGTTTATCTTGAGGCACTAGCTTTTGGAGCGCTGCTCCTTCATCAGGTGGTTGTGGAGCATTGTGGAGTGTTTTTTAGAGCAGTAAGACAATGCTATTTTCTAGGTCTGTAGATTGTGAAGGAACAAAGGTGGCCTTTAGCAGAGTGATGTGCTCTTCCTGTCTGACATGGGAGGTTAGAGAGAGTTTCCATGTTACTGATGATTATGTCTGTGGGAAGTGTCTTTGGCTACTAATCCTCTCAAACCACATGGATTGATTAGAGTGGGCAGTTAGAGGTAATAAGGAATTTACAAAATTTAGTGGGTGAGATGGCTGGCAGTTATAGGAAGGGAGTGAAACCACTGACACAGTTAGGGAGATGAGTTAACTCCAGGAAAGGTAGGAGAGGGAGGTAAGTTGTGTAGGAGTCTACTATGGCTATCGCCATCTCAAACAAATGTGTTGTTTTAGAAAAGAGTGCGGAATATTCTGGGACCAGCAGAAGGTCATTGTGTGCAAGGTTTGTGAAGGTTTGTAGCTCAGGTTAAGGTTTAGGGTGTAGGTTTGCTCACTGAGCTGTAGATTTGATATCCAGGCGTTTCATTACCTGGCTAGGTAACATCATCAGTGGCGACCTCCAAGTGAAGCGAAGCTGTTGTCTCCTGCTTTCTATTTATATCTTTCTCCTGGATGGGGTTCCTGGGGTTTGTGGTTATGTCATTTCCTGTTCGTTTTCTGAGGGGTTGATAGATGGCATCTAGATCTATATGCCTGTTTATGGCGTTGTGGTTGGAGTGCCAGACCTCTAGGAATTCTATGGCATGTCTTTGCTTAGCCTGTCCCAAGATAAATGTGTTGTCCCAGTCGGAATGGTGGGTTTTTTTTCATCCGTGTGAAAGGTCATTGTGCACATTGGAATTAATGATATAAGAAGGGAAAAGGGTAAGATTCTGAAGGGACAACATAGGAAGTCAGGCAGGAATTTAAAAAGGTCCTCAATGGTCATAATATCTGAATTACTCCTGGTGCAATGAGCTGGTGAGGGCAGCATTAGGAGGATAGAACAGATGAGTACAGGCTGAGAAGCTGGTGCATGGGAGAAGGGTTCACATTTTTGGATCTTCAGAGGTGAAGTGATGTGTACAAGAAGGACGGATTACATCTGAATTGGAATGGGATTAATGTACTTGCAGGGAGCTTTGTTCGGGCTGCTCAGGAGGATTTAAACAAGTAAATTTGGCAATGGGGGGAGGTGCGAGGGGGGAGCCCAGGGAGATAGTGAGGTAAGAGATCAATTCGAGATTGGTATAGTTGGGAAAAGGAGCAAGTCAACAGTCAGGGCAGGAAGGTACAAAGCAGAGAACGAGGTAGGATTGATAAACTGCATTTATTTCAATGCATGAAGCCTAACAGGGAAGGCAGATGAACTCAAGGCATGGTTAGGAGCATGGGTCTGTGATATCATAGCAATTGCAGAGATGTGACTCAGGGATGGACAGGACTGGCAGCTTAATGTACCAGGATACAAATACAAAAGGGGGGAGGGCAGGCAAGACAGGAGGGGGAGTGGTATTTTGGATTAGGGATAACATTATGACTGTACTTCGGGCGGATATTCGATTAGATTAGATTACTTACAGTGTGGAAACAGGCTCTTCAGCCCAACAAGTCCACACCGCCCCGCCGAAGCGCAACCCACCCATACTCCTACATTTACCCCTTACCTAACACTACGGGCAATTTAGCATGGCCAATTCACTTGACCTGCACATCTTTGGACTGTGGGAGGAAACTGGAGCACCCGAACCCGGGTCTCTGGCGCTGTGAAGCAGCAGTGCTAACCACTGTGCCACCGTGCCGCCCACTTGGAATATGTCCAGGGACATTATTTGTATGGAACTGAGAAAATAGAAAGGGATGATCACCTTATTGGGATTGTACTATAGAGCCCCCAACAGTCAGCGCGAAATTGATAAACAAATTTGGAAGGAGATCTCAGTTATCTGTAAGAATAATACAATGGTTATGGTAGGGGATTTTAACTTTCCAAAGATTGGGACCGCCATAGTCTTAAGGCTTTAGATGGAGAGAAACGCGTTAAGTGTGTACAAGGAAATTTTCTGATTCAATATGTGAATGTACCTACCAGAGAAGGTGCAAAACTTGACCTACTCTTGTGCAATAAGCCAGGGCAGGTGACTGAGTTGTCAGTGGGGGAGCACTTGGGGCCAGCCAACATAATTCCATCACTTTTAAAATAGTGATAGAAAAGGATAGACCGGATCTAAGTTAAAGTTCTAAATTGGAGGAAGCCAATTTTGACAGTATTAGGCAAGAACTTGCCAAAGTTGATTGGGGAGGAAGTTTGCAGGTAAGGAAGAGCTGCAAAATGTGAATCCTTCGAAAATGAGATAATGAGAGTCCAGAGACAGTTAGATGTTTCTGTTAGATTGAAAGGAAATACTGGTAGGTGCAGGGAATGCTGGATGACTAGAGAAACTGAGGTCTTGGTTAAGAAAAAGAAGGAAGTGGATATCAGGTATGGACAGCAGAGATTGAGTGAATCCTTAGAGTATAAAGGCAGTAGGAGTTTACTTAAGAAGGGTAACCAAGAGGGCAAAAAGGGGACACAAGATAACTTTGGCAAATAGGGTTAAGGAGAATCGAAAGGGATTTTGCAAATATTATACATTAAGAACCAAAGGATAACGAGGGAGAGAATAGGGCCCCTCAAAGTTCAGCAAGGCAGCCTATGTATGGAACCGCAGAAGAAGAGGGAGATATTAACCGAGTATTTTGCATCAGTGTTTACTGCGGAGAAGGACACAGAATTGGGGAAATAGATGGTGACATCTTGAAAAATGTCCATATTACAGAGGAGGAAGTGCTGGATGTCTTAAAACACATAAAGGTGGATAATTCCCCAGGACCTGATCAGGTATACCCTAGAACTCTGTGGGAAGCTAGGGAAGTGATTGCCCCCTTGCTGAATTACTGTTTTATTGATAGTAACTTTGAGGTATCAGCAGATGGAGGTTGGCTAACGTGGTGGCACTATTTAAGAAAGGTGGTACGGAAAAGCCAGGGAATTATAGATTGGTGAGTCTGACATCGGTGGTAGGCATGTTGTTGGAGGGACTCCTGAGGGATGGGATTTACATGTATTTGAGAAGGCAAGGACTGATTAGAGATAGTCTGCATGGCTTTGTGCATGGGAAATTATATCTCACTAATTTGATTGAGTTTTTTGAAGAAGCAATGGAGAGGATTGATTATGGCAGAATGATGGATGTGATCTATATGGGCTTCAGTAAATTGCTCAACAGGTTTCCTCATGGAAAATTGATTAGCAAGGTTAGAACTCATGGAATACAGGGAGAACTAGCTATTTGGATACAGAACTGGCTCAAAGGTAGAAGGCAGCAGGTAGTAGTGGAGGGTTGCCTTTCCGACTGGAGGCCTATTACCACTGGTGTGCCCAAGGACCGGTGCTGGGTCCATTGCTTTTCATCAGTTATATAAATGATTTGGATGTAAACATAGGAGGGAATATTAGTAAGTTTTTAGATGACACCAAAATTGGAGGTGTAGTGGACAGTGCAGAAGATTACCTCAAAGTAAAATGGGATATTCATCAGATGGGAGAAAGTGAGGACTACAGATGCTGGAGATCAGAGCTTAAAAATGTGTTGCTGGAAAAGCGCAGCCGGTCAGGCAGCATCAAAGGAGCAGGAGAATCGACGTTTCGGGCATAAGCCCTTCTTCAGGCAACACATTTTTAATATTCATCAGATGGGCCAATGGGCAGATGGAGTTTAATTTAGATAAATGTGAGTTGCTGCATTTTGTAAAGACAAATCAGGGCAGGATTTCTACACTTAGTGGTAAGTTACTGGGGAGTGTTGCTGAACAAAGAGACCTTGGAGTGCAGATTCATTGTTCCTGGAAAGTCGAGTCGCAGGTAGATAGAATAGTGAAAAAGGCGTTTGGTATGCCTTCCTTTATTGTACAGAGGACTGAGTTTAGGAGTTGGGAGGTCATGTTGCGGCTGTACCCCAGGACGTTGGTTATGCCACTTTTGGAATATTGTCTGTAATTCTGATCTCCCTCCTATCGGAAAGATGTTGTGAAACTTGAAAGGGTTCAGAAAAGATTTGCAAGGATGCTGCCAGGGTTGGAGGATTTGAGCTACAGGGGGAGCTTAAATAAGCTGGGGCTATTTTCTCTGGAGCATTGGAAGCTGTGGGGTGATCTTTTAGAGGTTTATCAAATCATGAGTGGCTAGGATAGGATAAGTAGACAAGTCTTTTCCTTGGATTAAGGAAGTCCAGAACCAAAGGACATAGATTTAGGATGGGAGAGGAAAAATTTAAAAGGCACCTAAGGGAGAGGGTGGTGCGTGCATGGAATGAGCTGATAGAGGAAGTGGTGGAGGCTGGTACAATTACAGCATTTGAAAGGCACCTGGATGGATATATGAATAGAAAGAATATACGCCAAATGCTGGCAAATGGGATTAGTTTAGGATATCTGGTCAGCATTGTTGAATTGGACTGAAGGGTCTGTTTCTGTGCTGTATATTTCTATGACCCTATGACTCTAGTGGCGATCAGGATGTGCTCAGCTGTGAATGAACCCAATTTAATGAATCTGTGCAACTTAATACATATTTAGGCAGAATAGTCTTCTTTTGCACTCTGAGAATCCTATAATCTATGAGTTGAATTTGTCATTCAGCTGTGATTTGAACAGTGTGGACTAATGGCCTGATAGGGAAACTAAGGTAGACAAGCTGGAGGCTGGAAGAACACAGCAAGCTAGGCAACATCAGAAGGTGGAGAAGTTAACGTCTCAGGTGTAATCCTTTTTCAGGACTGGGGTGGGAACTGCAGATAAAAGGGGTGGGGGATGCAGGGTGATAAGTTGGGGTAGGTGAACACCAGGTAGAGGGTACGACCTGGTTGGTTGATGGGAGGAATGAATCTGGTAGGTGGCTAGATGGAAGGGTCGATGAGAGGAGTGGAAGGGAGGGAGAGGGACTGGGTCGGAATCGGGTGATGGGAAGGGAGACTATTTGAAATTGGAGAGTTCAATGTTGAGTCCTCCAGACTGTGTAGGTTGACCAGGCAGAAGATGAGGTGTTCTTTCTCCAACTTGTGGTTGGATTTGTTGCGTTAATGGAGGAGGCCAAGGATGGTCATGTCGGAAAAGGAGTGGGAAGGGAATTAAAATGGGTGGTGAGTGGGAGGTCAGGTCAGCTCCTGTGGGCCCGGATGACATGCTTGGCAAAATGTTTCCTTAGTGTATGTTTGGTCTCCCTGGTGTACAGAAGACCACATCGGGAGCACCTGATGCAGTAAGCTAGGTTGGAGGAGAGGCAAGTGAACCTCTGTCTCACCTGGAAGGACTGTTTGGCCTTGGATGGAGGTGAGAGGGATGTTGTACCGGCAGGTTTTGTATCTTTTCCAGTTGCAGGGGAAGGTACCTGGGAGTTTGGGGGGGTGGGGGAATTGGTGGTGACAGTGGCGAAAACCAAGGGTTGGCGGAGGGAACGGTCCTTGTGGAAGGCAGAGAGGAGTGGGAAGGGGAAGATGTTCTTGGTGGTGGGGTCTAGTTGGAGTTAGTGGAAGAGTTTAAGGATGATGGGTTGGATGCAGAGACTGGTGTGATGGTAGGTGAAGAAAGGAGGTCTCTGTCTTTATTGCATTTAGAGGGGCGGGGGCTTAGAGCAGTGGAACGGGGAATGGAGCCAGTGCAGTGGAGGGCTGTCTGGCTGATAGAGAAGGGAAAAGCACATTGTTCTAAATAGGTGGACATTTGGGATGCTTGGGAGTGGAATGTTCCCTTGTCCAAGCAGGTGCGGCAGAGGCAGAAGAATTAGGAGAATGGGATGGAGGTTTTACAGGATACTGGGTGGGAGGAGGTGTAGTCCAGGTAGTTATTGGACTCTATGGGTTTTTAGGAGAAAGTGAGGACTGCGGATGCTGGAGATCAGAGCTGAAAATGTGTTGCTGGAAAAGCGCGGCAGGTCAGGCAGCATCCAAGGAGCAGGAGAATCGACGTTTCGGGCATGAGTTCCTGAAGAAGGGCTCATGCCCAAAACATCGATTCTCCTGCTCCTTGGATGATGCCTGACCTGCTGCGCTTTTCCAGCAACACATTTTCAGCTATATGGGTTTTTAGTAAACATCCATCTGGAGACTGTTGCCAGAGATGGAAACAGAGAGGTCAAGAAAGGGGAAGGAGGTGTCCGAGATGGACCAAGTGACGTTGAGTTCGGGGTGGAAGTTGTGGACGAAGTCAATGGACTGCTCCAGTTCAGCCTGTGTGCAGGAAGCAGCACCGATGCAGTCATCGATGTACAGGTGGTAGAGTTGAGGCACAGTGCCAGTGTAGGTACTGAACTCAAATTTAATTGAAAAATAAAATTGGATTATCTTTATAGTAGACAGACAATTTCAAAGGTGACAATGTGAAAATTTACCATATCCTCTCTCTCTTGTGTTACTATTTTATCATGGTCATAAGTCAAGGACCAGGACCATATTGACCTATAGCCATGAGTAGTCCAAGTAGCATCATATAGTCTAAGGAAGTGTACATAACTGGCTGTGTACTGCAACCTATCAGCTCATCTGTTAAATAAACCTAGTTGAGATTTTCAAGTAATTTGTATTTGTTTGGCCAGTGTGAGAATAGTAATTCCTTTTTAAGGAAAACAATACAGGAGTTTGACAGTCTCCATTAACCTGAACTTGCCTGGATAGAACATCATTAAACTTCATGACTGCTAAGATTAGTTTTATAATATTTTTGTAACTTTGTTGTTAAATATATCATTCCATTGTGCAATGGTCATTGCACATAACTGTTAAGAATACATCATTAAATGCCAAGAATTTACTTGTGGGGAAATGCAGTAAGATGCTTTTTGTTAACATAAAGTCTGTGCTACAATTCAATGCATATTTTGCCTTTATGGCCTCGTGGAAGCTAAGATCTCATTCTTTGAATATTCAAACTTTAAACTCATTTTATTAGTTTTATATGTTAATTGTTTTAACTAAGAAAAAAGTACTGAAATTGTAATGAAACTTTGATCATATAGAAGCATCGACACTGTGCCTAACTAGCAGATGCACTTGTCTTGAACTGAAAAACAATGGGAGTCTGGAGTTCCCAGTGCAAAATGGAATAAATTAACTCTCACATAGTGAAATATTTGACTTGCTGCATAGAAACACCACACCAGTCAATTCTGATATTCAGTGAAAAACCATGTGATCCAACAGCTGATCATACAGAAAAGCATCTGAAGAGACAGATCATGTACAGTGGCTTATTGAGGTTATGAGACAGGTAGCAGGGTATCAAATGACTCCAGATCAAACCTAACCATTTAGCACATTTGGTCTCTTTGTTTTAAGCAAGACAAATCAGCGCTGCTTGTCCATTATGCTTATTATATTTAAATGTCAATGTTTCTCTCTATGACAACGACTTAATGTCAGTGTTGTTCAGCAGGATTGTAATACCCATCAAGCCTGTGGTAATCAAGTCACCATCTTTGCTGCATGATGAAAAAATGCAATATTCTTTTGAAAAATGTGTAATCTTTTATGAATGATGTTTTAAACTGTCAGCAATCACTGTCAAAGCCAGATGAATAGCTTGAGAAGAATTTTGCAATCTAATTATTTCCATAAAGCAAGCATTCTTGAAGAGTTCTCGTTCTGACATTATGTTACTTTTCTTTTCAAAACATTCTTCTGCAATAGTAAATTGCTCCTTTTTTTTATCAGAATAGCTTAAGAAGAATTTCAGGAGGCAAAAGTAATGATAAATCTTTACGTATTGACTTCAAAGCTTTGGCCCTTGCCTTGTTTATAAAAGCAAACACTGTGATGATGGAATTCTGAAATAAAACCTAAAATTGCTGGAAAAACTCAGCAGGTTGGTCAACATGTGTGAAGAGAGAAACAGAGTTAACATTTCGGATCCACCAACTGTCTTAAGAACAGACGTGTTGCCTATGTTTTGTTGCCTGCCATTTCCAAACACAGCATCCAGACGTTTCATTGACTTTCTGCTCATGACCAACCTCCTTCTTAACCCTCCTTTTAAGCCAATTGCACACTATCAAAAACTCCTTTCACAAGATCTATTAAGAGGACACTCCAGTCAGAAACCATCCCCTCCGTTCATTCCTTTTTCTTTTTATTTCATTTTTAATGTTTTTTATTTCTCTCAATTGTGTCTTTTTTTTCTCTTTTATCTTTTTCCTCTTCTTCCAGCAGCCTGGAGTGAAGCAGGGATGGTGAATGGACCCAGAGCAGAGTCGGGGCAGCCAGTGGACCCAAAGCAGGGTGTCCAGCAACTAGGAGCAAAGCGGGCATGGCCAGCAGGCACGGAGGTGGGGGTCAGCTAGTGGGCCCAGAGAGAAGTGAGGATGGCAGCCAGTGGGTACGGAGCAAAGCGGGGACGGCCAGCAGGCACGAAGTGAAGTGAAGTCAGTGGCCAATGGTCCAGAGCGGGGGTGACCAGCAGACTTGACCAAAGATGGCTACTGGATAGGAACCTGTGAAGCCCAGTCAGACTACATGGAAGCTCTTACAGAAAGACTGTAAAATCTATCTTTCTAGCTTTAATTCGTATTTTACTAACTTATGCGTATATGATGTATCTCTGTAAGTAGTATAATGTTTTTTCTTTATTTTCTTTATTTTTGTACTTAAGATTTGTACCGAGGAACTTTGTATCTAAGAGAGCACCAACTGTCAATGACATTGTATACTTTTCCCTGCACTCATGTTATTTTGCAACTTAAGTACACGTGACAATAAACCTAGTTCTAAAAGGTGAAGACTGAACTAATTTGGATGTTGCAGTTGTAGTGATTGCAACGAGGTCAGCCAGCTGGACTTAATTGAATATGAGTTCCATGATTAGGGCTGTTTATCTGGTCCAAGGAGGGAGCTCTGGCTGACCAATAAAAAGAGGAGCATCAGAGATACCAGCCTCTGTGGAATTCCTTCAGTAGTGATGAGAGTATAGCATATTCCTGAAGAAACTCGCTCGCAATGTCACAATGATAATAGGGCAGATGAAAAACAACAAATAATTCTCCTGATATAGCCTGTGGACCTGCAGCCTTTTCTGTTGTTAGGACCCTAAGTTTCCATAAGGCACCAGCTACTAAAACCTTTCAAGTGTTGATGGATTTAGTTGAGGAATATTATGACCCCAGTCCATAATCCTGAGATGCATCATTTCTACTTAGTAATTAGAGAAGCTGGGAAATCTGTGTCAGGATTTTTGCTTAGATTATGACAACTGGCAGAGGCATGTGACTTTGGTTTATCCCTTATCAAAATTCTTAGACACTAGTTGGTATGTGAGATTAAGGATGTAACCATGCAAAAGTACCTACTCACTGAAGCCCAACAAGGCTTCAAACAGGCATTCCAACTGGCTATATAATTGGAAAATGTGGCAACTGGAGCATATGTGTTCCAGGATATTCTGATGGAAATTGATACCCTTGCCAGTCCGACAGAGCTTGGGGAACACCACTTGAGTGCAGATAATTGCATCGCCTTGCTCAGGAATTATCCTGATCTGAGGGACTTGAGGTCAGCCCACAGACAAACCGCAAAACAAAAGCAAGTCTCGGCAAAACAGTTAAAATTTTCTTCAGAATGTGGGTCATCAAGCCATTGTAGTTGCTGCTGCCATGTGGACTCGAGACACCAAAAACAGACCTACTAGACCAAAGCTGAATAAGAGAACTCAGAGGCTGTATCCAGGAGAGTGCATACCCTGGAAAGCATCTGGTTTGGAACAGTTAAATTGCAAGGTAACAGCCAAATCAGAAATAGTCAAAATAATCGTTTGGTCAAGTGGTCATTTGGTTCAAATGGAGGTCGATAATGGCGTGACCGTATGAGTGATTGCAGAATCAGCTTTATAAAAAATTCAGTCTGAACTCCAACCTTCAAGTTTATGCAAGACCTCGACTAAGCTGAGAACCTATACCGGGGAACCTTTACACATTAAAGGTAAAACTTTGGTTTCAGACTCTTATGAGAAGCAGGCTTGGGTCCAAGCTTAATGGGAGTGAAATTGGTTGAGAGAGATTTACCTAGTTAAGCTCAATTAGAAAGTAACTGCCCAATGAAATACCCAGAGCTCTTCCAGTAAGGTCTTGGGACTATCAAAGGAGCCAAAGCTGCCTTGCCTATTCACTAGGAAGAAATTCCACAATTCTGTAAGGCTTGTCTAGTGCCATTTGCCCTACAGTAAAGGTAGAAACAGACAGAAATCAGAAGACTAGAAAGTGAAAGATTCATCAAACTAGTCCAATTTGTGGAAGGGTAGCACCAGTCAGACCAATTTTGAAGCCCAATGGGTCAGTTCATCTTTGTGGGGATTTTAAACAAATGGTAAATTGCTTTTCATAGCTTGATAAATATCCAATCCCTTGGATGAAGGATTTATATGCAAAGTTGGCAGGGGACTGTCCTGCAGGAAGCTGGACATGAGCCAAGCTTACCTGCAATTGTGTTTAGACAAGAATTCCCAGAAGTATGCTACAATTAATGCCCATAATGTCTTGTACCAACTTATGAGACTGCCAATTGGGGTAATCTCAGCCTGTTCAACTTTTCAGCTGACAATAGAGAATATTTTCTAAGATCTACCTCAGGTCGACATTTATTTAGATGATGTGCTAGTAAAAGGGAGGCATAATAAGGAACAATTAGAGAACTTGGACATGGTCATTACACATTTTTCTGAGGCAGGCACACAGCTAGAAGAGGGAAACGACCTGACCTACTTGGGTTACAGAGTTAACAAGATTGGATTACACCCATTGGAAGATGAAGTGAGGGCAATCAAAGACGCCCAGCTTCCATGTCTGTCCAGGAACTTTGGTCATTTCTAGGGATGGTAAATAATTATAGAAAGTTCATATACAACCTGACCTCTATTCTGGCACCTTTGCATCAGCTACTAAAAAAGGGGCAGCTTTGGAAATGGTCGCATAGCAAAGCCAAAACTTTTGTTGCAGTGAGAAAACAGTTGTCTTCCTCTAAGGTTTTGGCACACTATGATCCCAAGCAAGATCTGGTGGTAGCATATAATGCCTCTTCATATGATATTGAGGTAGTATTAGCTCATATGTGGCCCAATGGAGAGGAATGTCCAATAGCGTATGCATCCAGAATCTGAGCTAATGCAGAATGTAAATTTGCCCTGTAGGGTTCTGATTTGCATTCAGTAATTTGCTGATTTAAGGTGGTTCAAATTATTCCCAGATCAGTCCTAGACAATGGACTTATTCAGGAAATGTGAAATGAAGAAGGCAGTGGACAGGTAATTCAGGGCAAAAGAATCATTGTGTTTATTTCAATACAAAAGGTAGATATAATACAAGAAGTACAGCCAAATGCAATAGCTAGGGAAATTCACACAATCACCTTAACAGAGGACAGTAACACTGTTACGACATGGTGTAAACCCCACCTGCTAATTTAAACCAGCAACACAGAAAAGATTTACCCTGTGTGGTAATCTATAAAAAATTCAGGAGTCCAAGAACTATTTAAAGTAAAACATTAACAACTTTATTTCGTAAAGTATAGCAGAGAATATTTAACTAACGTTTCGGGCATAAGCCCTTCTTCAGGATTCCTGAAGAAGGGCTTATGCCCGAAACGTCGATTCTCCTGTTCCTTGGATGCTGCCTGACCTGCTGCGCTTTTCCAGCAACACATTTTCAGCTCTGATCTCCAGCATCTGCAGTCCTCACTTTCTCCTCAATATTTAACTAACAACTATTTACAATTCCTTCCTCTAACCTATCGTTTACTTTCCCTTCTATAATACTCGTCTGATAAAACCCCCGATTAAGATTTACCAAAAATTCAAATTTCAAAACCAGGCAGCTGACGAATCTTCTCTTTATAGCTTCCTCTGGAGATTTTCTTCTTAGGATTTCTCTTTCACAGGCCGTTAATAGATAAGTGTACCTTGAAGAGAGTTGTGTTTCCTGCAGTCTGTGCATGCTGGTGGCTTGGCAATTCTCCCTCAACTGTTCACATTTTCCCAGTTATAGTCCAAAGCACCGGATTGTGTCTTTGGTTTATAATATTGTCAATATACTAAATTCAAACTTGATTAGAGTTTGGTATATTTCGGGGTATAATTTAAACTGATTGGCCTAATTTGAATTTGTTTTTCTTTGTCTCCAGAAAACCAGCTACATTAGCTGCTGGAACAAAAGGTTACATTGTATCTTGTTCAGAATGCTTCCTAAATGTACTTCTACACCTTCATAATATTATTACATACACTATTAGCTAGATTAAACATGATGAGATCCTAAAAACAACTGTTTTAATGGCAGAAACTTTAATCAGGCTTCCTATCTTTTGGTCCCTCTGAAACTTTGGGGTCTCGGGAGTTTCAGCTCACCACTGAGGTGCAGCTGGCTGTTCTCGCTTGTCGTATGCAGTACCTAGATAAAGACTTTGAACAATGTAGGTTTTTCAGTTTGGATTCAGTCCACTGATGGGTAAGATGCAGAGTGGATCTATTGGATAAGTACTTGGTTTTCTTTAATTTCTGCTAGTTTTGCAGGGTCAGTTTTCACCTTGTGGGTTTCAGGCCTTCTGCTGTCAGTCAGGTCGGTTGGTATTCAGAGTTTGTCAGTTCTTGGGTCTGATGGTCATGGTTGCTTGTTGTTGGTTCCCCTGGTTCGGAACATGTCTGTGTCGGTAGCACTTGGAATTGCTGGAACTCTTTGGAACACTCCCAGCAATAGCTCATTGGAATGCTTTCGGGGTTATCTCTTTGGAATGCTTCTGGGGATAACTGCCTCAGGATCTGCAATTGTAGTCATAGTAGACCCCTTATCTTTGCACCAAATCTATGCCTTCCATTGTATTTCTGGTGTTACTTTTGAAGTCAATTGGTTTCCTGGTAGTTAAGAATAACAGTGAATGTGTATTGATTGAAATTGAATGTTCAGTATCTCTATAAGTCCCATACTGTCTACACTGGGTAGCCAAAGGTGTCAAAGTTTTGATCTACAGTGTTAGGTTTGATTGATTATTCTCTTAGATTGGAGGTGTGCATTCTAGGCTGAACTGTAGTGCCAGACCAGAAATCATTCTGGCTATGTTGTGTGTTTGAAGCCTGAGCCCAGGATTTTGTCCAGTATTTTAGATGTTAGAAAAATCCACAGTCTTGTCCAGTATTTCAGATGATGGGATTTTTGCTCAATCCTATCGTCCAGATGGAGAAGGAACATTTGGTGCTCACACTAGGAGTCAGAAGGCTCCACCAATGCTTTATGGATGAAAATTTGTGGTAATAATGACAACAATGCTCTACTAGGTCTGCTTTAAGAGGACAAAATAGTGCACCCATAGTTTCAGGCTGAAATTAGCAGCGGGCTCTAATACTAAGTGTCTATAATTACAAGCTGGAACACTGTTTGGGAGGCCAGCAATGAATGCAGATGCACTGAGCCACCTCCCATTGGCAGATCCACCACTGGTGGAAACACTAATGGAAAACTCCATAATGGTTTTAAATTTTCATAGCTGACAATAACAAACTTTGAATGCAGAAAGATCTGGTCCTGTCAAAACTGAAACAACTGGTGGTGATGGGGAAAGCCAATGGGCCATCACAACCATAAATGAGACATTTTTGGACCCAGAGAGACTAGCTTACAGAAATGGATGGCATTCTGTTATGGGGAGCAAGAGTGATTGTCCTGAGCAAAGGTAACTGCCAGAGACTGGTTGAAGCATTATCTAGCTGACCATTCATGAGTCTCCACAATGAAGATGCTGGCCAGAAGTTATGTCTGGTGGCCAGGTTTGGATGCAAACATATCAGCATTTGTGGGTCAATGCCCAGATTGCCAACAAGGACAAAAGTTACTGCCAGCAGCTTCCCCACATCTATGGGAATGGCCGGTTAAACCTTGGACTCAGTTACACATTGGTAATGCAGATCTTTTCATTGGCTCAATATTCTTAGTCACTGTAGATGCCCACTTAAAGTGGTTGAACATGTATAGAGTCCATTTGTCAAATACAGGGATGACAAGAGTAAAACTGCGTGCATCTTTCGGAATAAACAGACTCTTGGAAGTGTTGATCGCAGATAATGAGCCATCGTTTACCAGAAGGATATTTCCTAAAGTTGAATGGGATTCAACATATGAGAACAGCTCCAGATCATCCATCATCCAATGGCCTTGCAGAAAGAGCAGTCAAACTTGGAAGGCAGGCCTGAAGAAACAGCCTACAGCTTTGCCAAATACCAATGTATCACAGTTCTTATATGATTATAGGACCACCTCATATGCAACTACATGGATAGCGCCGCAGAGCTGCTAATGGGTAGAAGGCTTCGCTCCGGGGTTATATCTGGTCTTCTCATACCACGTGTGGGAGTGGTGAAAGAGCGTTAGGAAAGCCAGTGCTAGATCCAGGACTTGGCCAAGTGAGAGAGACAGTTTGCTGCAGGGGTGTAAGAATTAGGGAAGTGATACTGCACGGGTAAGAAGCATGATTGACATGAGCTCATGACCAGTGACACATAAAGTTTGGGTTGGTGCGACAGTCATAAACAAGCACATGGACCATATAAAAGTCACAAACTTGCTAGTGGTGCGGGAGCAAAACATGCTCTGTTCCTCAGAACAATTGGAAAGGCTGCCAAAACCTGTGTGTTCATCCCGGTCAAGCATTAACGAGATTTCTGAATCTGTGATGGACATGATGGATATAGCTGCATTGACACCTTTGCTGGCAGAAGAAGAGAGTGAATTTCTACCGAGGCTTTCCTGGTGCAAAAGGCAAACTCCTGTGCATTACACCCCACCGTATCAGATGCCGAGTCAGAGGAACTTGATTCAGTGCTAAAATGTCCCAGGATGCTCTCCAAGAAAAAAGGATGGGTCTATGTCCTTCAACTCAGAAAGGGAGGAATATAGTGATTGTAATGAGGTTAGCCAGCTGAACAAGGAATATGAATTCCTTGACTGGGGCTGTGAACCTGGTCCAATCAGGGAGCCCTGGCTGACAGATTAAAAGAGGAGTATCTCCCTCCAACTCTATTTTGATTTAGTCCCTACCCTCCCCTTCACTGTTTTGATCACACAGCACTGCCCTTTGATGTGAAGGGCAGTGTTTGTCACTGGCCACCCGGGTGTTTTCCTGTCTTCCTGGTGGTGGAAATTGAATAAAGATTCGTGCACTTTGTGTCTTTCACTGTGTCTCACACCTGCGCACACACACCATGGGTGCTGGGGATAAAATAAGCACTACTGCACTTAGGTGGTAGTGTGGGGGTTAAATTAAAAAAAAAGAAAATAAAAGAAAAAGAAGATAAAAAAATAAAAAATAAAAGAGGAGTATCAGACGTGGGCGCCGCAGGGAGTGGAGTACATTATTTCCCCGTCCAACTCTATTTTTATTTAATCTTTGCCCTCCCCTTCACTGTTTGATCACACAGCATTGCCCTTTGATGTGAAGGGCACTGCTTGTCACTGGCCACTCGGGTGTTTCTTTGCTTCCTGGTGGTGGAAATTTGAATAAAGATTCGTGCACCTTGTGTCTCTCACTGTGTCTCACACCTGCACACACACACCATGGGTGCTGGGGAATAAATAAGCACTAAAAAAAAGAGAAGTGTCAGCACGGGGTGTCCACCAACACCCTGGAGTTGTTCAGGGAGAGGTGGGCACCGCAGGGAGTGGAGTGCATTATTTCCCCCTCCAATTCTATTTTGACTTAATCCCTGCCCTTTGTTGAGGAGGGCATTGCTTGTCACTGGCCACTCAGGTGTTTCATTTCTTCCTGGTGGTGGAATATAAATAAAGATTTATACACTTGTTATTCTTCACTGTGTCCAACACCTGCACACACAACATGAGTTCTGGGGGAAAATAAGCACTACTACTGTTTGGCAGTAGTGTAGGGGACAATTTTTTTAAAAAAGCAAAAAAAAAGTGTCAGAGATTCTGACACTTGGGTTGTTGACTCTGATGAGGATATGCCAGAGTCAAAGGCTTTCTATGTGTAAATGAAGGGTGACTTGGTGACAGGATACTGGCCTCTGCAGAGATTTGTCAGCAGTATCACCCCAGATTAACAAAATTGCACATTGTAGCTTTCATTGGAAATAATGCAGTGTTGACAGTTGTTCACAAACCTCAACTGGTTTGTGAAAGCCACCATCTACCAGTTAAACAAAACCAAGTTCTTCATTTGACATCCCTTGTGTCACTAAATTCCTCAAGGAAATTTTGAGAGCAATTAGGGCTCTGTCTTTCTGAACGCCGGTCCTGCTTTCACTATGCTTCAGTGCAGGGCTGCGTATCTAAGTTTACAATCAATTGGATGTCACTGGGGGGATCATGAACAGAGAAAATAACAAACTGTGAGTACTGTACTCGTTTCATTTAGCCCTTCATAATTCAAGTTACTACATACCCAACAACAACATTTCAGTAAATATTTTGTGGTCTGACAGATATGGGACTCTTGTCTAATGGCAATATGATAAATAACAACTAGCAGTTAAGTGAGCGACATCTAATATAATACCCACTGCTGTAATATAAATACAAATCATAATATTAAGCAGCTATAAAAATGAACACAGCAATCACCATGCCTATGGCTGATTTGTCATATATGGGAGTAGCAAGCATATTAGGCAATTCTGGTCTAGTCATTTGGCATTTTATGCTTTTTATGCCTTTTCTTTATGATGTAATGTAGCTGTCATCTTTCTCAACAACCTGAAGTAAACTGGGATGGATTTCAATACACGGTACAGCACCTACCTTGCTTGAAGGTCTCATTAGGATATCTCAAAATGCTTTGCAAAAATTACTTTTCAAATAATCACCATTGTTGTGTGTAGGCAGTTGTGGCATAGCAATATCCTACAGATGAGAAGTGAGTGAATGGACAAACATCCTTTCTGCTGGTTCTTTTCAACTTAAGTGATTGTCTGCTTTTGTAACAGCCGACCTAATTTCCAACCCAACAACTTATTTGTTTCAATGCCCAAATCTATGAACCTATCTTTCACTGAAACTCTCCACCACTTTATCTCTTTAAATCTCCATCATACCCATGTTTTCCTGATTGCTGACTCATTCTGATAAACTTGTTTAAGGTTGTTTTAAACTCTACTGTATCTTAACACATAATCAGGTTTCACATGCTTTTGGCTTTAACCCTCACTGAAATTGACTCGTCTTTCCCAAAGTTTCACTTTAATACTTTTATCCTTGTACTTGCATCCTACTATGGCCTACCCACAGTTTGCATTGCTCTAGCTTCAGCCAATTGTACATCATCCCTTCCTTTTGTCCCAGCATTAACAACCAAAGCATAACCTCTTCTGCATCATTCCCTGGCCTTGCTTCCCCACAACTGTTGGCTTTGTTTAAGAATCTCATTAAAAATGATCCCTTTCATCATTCTTCCTAACTGTTCCTTCTTTGATTAGCTATCTTTTCTCTCCTCACATTTCTGTACAGAACCAAAGAATGCTGTTTCTGCTACATAGTCTTGATCTTTCAAACACTTCATTCTCATCCTACTACCTTCAAAGATTGGTACATTCTGTACAAATTGGGAAAGATTCAATGTAATGCCTATTTCTCGCGGTGAAAATAAAAATGTACTGTGATAGGGAGGTTTAATTATTTCCTGCTGTTCTCTTTGCCAGAGCACTTATGAATCATGGAGATGGTAGATTTGATGCAGCAGGATTTCTAATGAAATGTTTTACTTAAGCCTACAATTATACTGGAGTTTGTATTGTGTATTTCTAATCTAGCTATTTTGACTGTCCCTGATTTTGCTCTTTTGATTCTAAGATGAGTGCAGGGGCTCTGAGCTGAGCTAGCACCTTGCACCAAGTCACTCAGACAGTAAGATGCCGGGTTCAATTCACACTCTGTTTAACCAGCTAGGGCAGCAATTAGGCTACAATGTTCATCTTAGTATCCTGCGAAAATGAGGATACAAGAGTGGAAATCAGTTGAAAGTTCTGTTCCATGAACATAGTTTCTAGCAAGCCTCCAATACATATGCATTTATCATATATGATCCTAATTAGGTGTCACAGTGGTTAGCACTGCTACCTCACAGCACCAGGGACCTGGGTTTGATTTCACCTTTGGGAACTATCTATGTGGAGTTTGCACATTCTCCCTGTGTCTGTGTGTGTTTCCTCCGGGTGGTTTGGTTTCCTCCTATGATCCCAAGAAACGCAGGTTAGATGGATTTACCATGAATTGCCAATAGTATCTAGGGATGTACAGGTTAGGGTGATTACCCATGGGAAATGCAGGGTACAGGGATAGAGTAAGTGAGTAGGTCTGGTGGGCTGCTCTTCGGAGAGTCAATATGGACTCAATGGGCCAAATGTCTTGCTTCCACAATATAAGGGGTCAATGATCTTGGACAGTGGTTATCAATGGCATATCAAACTAATAGGGAATCAAAGCTGAATACTGCTGAGCTAGCACCTTGCACCAAGTCACTCAGACAGTAAGATGCCGGGTTCAATTCATCAGCAGTGATGTTTCTGATTAGATTACTTACAGTGTGGAAACAGGCCCTCCGGCCCAACAAGTCCACACCACCCCGCCGAAGCGCAACCCACCCATGTCAGACTCCACACAGTCAGTCACCTGAGTCAGGAATTGAACCCGGGTCTCTGGCGCTGTGAGGCAGCAGTGCTAACCACTGTGCCACCGTGCCGCCCGTATTGTTCCATATGCCCTTTGGAAACCAGTGGCCAATGTTAGAAAGTCTACATGTGGACATTAGGTGAAGGCTAAGGTTTGGTTTTGATTTCTCTCAATGCCTTTATAGTTTGCTGAAACTCATTGTTCAGGTTCATAATTTTAAAAAGTTATTTTGTGCCTTGAGATACTGGAGGCTGGCGATATCACTACTGGATTGCTGTTCACCTTTTCTCTGCCCTTCATGAGTTTATAACCTCAATAAGATCACCCCTTAACTTCCTACTCTGCAGTAAAGTATGTCCCAGCCTATCCAGCCTGTCCTTATAACTCAAAACCCCCAGAACTGGTAACATCCTGATAAATCTACTCCTATACTCAGTGGTCTGAACAATGAAGTCAAGCATGCTAAATACCTTCTTAACCACCCTGCCTATCTTGGATGCAACTTTCAAAGAGCTATGTACTGTACCTGAATACCTAGGTCTCTCTGTTTGACAACACTATCCAGGACCCTTCCATTATCTGTATTCCTCTATCACATTTCAATAAGTAGGCCCTGCAGACCCTACCAGGAAAGAGCATGGTGGCAGCAAATCTACCAGCTAACTCAGAAAACGTGATGGGCAGTGGTGAGGATTCACCTGAAACAAAAAGACTTTTAAAAATTACTTTACATTCGGCTTGGTGCCTGGCCCTTTAAATAAGACAACCATAGGCCTGGCTTGTAGTTTTGTACATGCTTACTTTTAATTAAAAACTGCAGATGTTGGTTTGACATTCGTTCATCAAATTTGGGATGCTGGCATCACATTAACCAGTTGGTCTGTGCAAAATCAGGATTATGTAAAATCAGAATGTTCTAGCACACCAAGGGACACACACACCTCCTCCCCCCACCCCCGCCTCTACCTCATCACCGGTCCTGCTGTGCCATGCAGAAACACTTCCACATAGCAGCCTATTGCATACCACACAGGCCACATTTTGACATAAGTACTGCATAAGCCTGACAATGCAAAAGAATTAAAGGGATTGTGAACTGAGAAGTACTGGCTGCAGACAATAAATGTATATAAAGCAATGCAATGTTTGGAATTACTATCAAATATGATGGAAGACTAAAATCAATTCTACCAATATTACCAATGGGTTCATGAATCAGTAAAATCATAAGAACAGGAGGAAGCCTGACCTATCTTTCAATTAAATCCATTAAATCATAGTTGGTCTGTATCCTGATTCCATTGAACTACCTTGGTTCCTTATTTCTTAATAATCATGCTAAACAAAAAAGAGATATAACTTTTGAAATTTTCAATTGACTGAACCTCACCAGCCTTTCTTGTCCCAAATTTTCTCCAGGCTTAGTATGGGGATGTGATTCCTGACATTGTCACTGAACAGCTTAGATCTATTTTTAATCATTTGATCTACATGATGTTGCCATATGTCACAAAATGTTTTACAGTCAATGAAGAAATCACATTGAGAAAAACATTCCAACATTGTGATATAATTGCACTCAATTCCTCTTAGCTTCATTCAAACCAAGGGCTGAGCTCACATTGGTATATTGAAAATAAGGATTTTGAAGGGGAAAAAAAGCCATAATTCATTTCAGAAATATCCTTGTGAAACTAAAAATAGTTAAAGCAGTGCTGCAAATCCACTAGTGAAAAAAGTTCTAGATTTTTTTAATGTCATAATACATAATGTCACTGAATTCACACGGTGTTTCACACATTGATTTCTTTCACATATGCACTTAGTATGGTGGTAAGACTGTACTTCCTGAGTTGGCATTGCATATGAGCTATCTCTTAGTCAGTAGTGTTCCCACCTCTGTGTCAGAAGGATGTGGGTTCAAGTCACATTCCAAGACTTGTGCTCAAAATCAAGGCTGACTGTGCAAAGCCTTTGTATTGAGGGAGTTCTGCACTGTCTAAAATGTTTTTGCCTGTGTAATTAAACTGAAATTCTGTCTGCCTCCCAGGTAGATGCCATAGATCTCTTGATAGCACAAAGAAAAACATGACAGTTATCATCAGGGTTCTCGTTAATATTTATCCATCAATCAATATCACATAAAAAGATCGTCTGGTCATTATTATAGTACAGGTCAGTTTAGCTCACTTGGCTGGACAATTGGTTTGTGAAAGTAGTGTGATGCCAATAGTGTTGGTTCAATTCATTGTGATTGGCTGAGGTCACTGTGAAGGACTCTCCTTCTTAACCTTTTTCCTCACTTGAAGTATGGTGGCCCTCAGGTTAAATCAATACCAGTCATCTCTCTGTAATGAAAGAGCAGCCTTGTGGTCTGGTAAGACTATCAGAATTAAATTTTATTGTGACATGTACTCAAGTACAGAAGTACACGAGTACAGTGAAAAGCATACAATGTCCGGCACCACATTAAGTACAATGGTATCTCAGCACAAAATCTTAGGTTCAAAGTAAAAATAAAGAAGCAAAGTTAAAACTTAGCCATTACTGTCCTTCTTTGGATAAAGTAGAAAAATAAAGAAATAAACTTAAGAGTTAAACATTACATTCATAGAGTCATAATTATGACATCAGCAGTAGCTGCACTGAAGATTCCCAGGGTATTCCTGCAGCTACTGGTTACTGTGTCCCCGCCTCTTGGCTGCTGCTGCAGAGTTCCCCGACTGCTGCTTCAAGCTAAGTACCCTGTAAGGACTAGGCCCAAATCCACACCATGCTAGATTTATAGGCTTACCGGTTACTGTGTCCCGGCCTCTTGTCTGCTGCTGCACAGTTTTCCGTTCTAAGCTAAGTGTCTTGTAAAGACATGAGAGAAGGGAAAATAAAAACATTCTTTATCCCTCAGTTGGTGGGGGGTGGGGGTGGGGGTGGGGTTGCGGTGGGAGGGGGGGAGGTGCAGGGGTCAGTCAAGATTGTGAGAAGAGGTGGCACTGGGGACGAGAGTGTCTTTGCACCTGAAACTTTTGAGACTGTTCTCTCCAGACACAGATCATGATAGATTTGTTGTGCATTCCTAGCACTCGCTGATTCTGTAGAGAAGATTTACCAGGATGTCAAATGGGCTGCAGAGTTTCAGTTATGAAGGGAGACTGGTCTTATTGGGATTGTTTTCCTTTGAGCTGAGGAGATTGGCAATTCTAACTAGAGCAAATTATATTGTTTTCGCACCCTTCCCCCTTACCTCCCATTTTGTTCACTTCCACTGATCTGTCAGTTCTCTTGGTCAATTAGAATCATAAGATTTTGTCTTCGTGGGAATCAAACATCAGGGACACTTTTGACTCTCCAATCCCACTCTGGCAGTGTGCACTTGCTATATATTTATCTGAGGAGACAAACTTGACAATGCACCAGCCATCTACTGAAGCAGACTTGAGGTAGCAACAAATGCCAAGGCAAGCAGGAAAGGAGTCCTCTCTTCCCCTACAAGGACATTGGCTCAGTTCATTGTCATGCCTCATAGCAATCACCCCTTTTATGTCTCACCTATCCATATGCCTCTTACACCCCTCACACCACCCAATCCCTTTTGGTATTACCCATGTTCCTTACAAGACTCCTGTTTATCCTCATACCCATTCTTTCTCCATCCATTTGGTTCAGGGCCCATGAGACCTATGTCAACATGGCAAATCTTTGAAATGCTCTTGAATTTTTTAAAAATTAGATATTAATTTTTTTTTAACAAAATTGCTCTTTTTATAATCTTGTAAAGCTGTCAATCTTGCAGCCACTAAAAGTTTAATTGAAGAAGTGCTTAATCTAGTTCAATTCTCTTTGTTCAAATAAATACTATGGCATTTCATATTGGATAAAAAAAGATAAAGGGCTGAAACTTACTTTTTTGGCTAAGTCCAGGTTGCGATGAGTTTTTAAGAGAGCTTTCTGCTGTGAGACCTAACATGCTTTCTCACTGTAACTTGCCAAACTCACTGCATTAATTTCCTACTCTGCTCTTATGGCTTCTGTCATTGCCAATTTCCATTCCAACTTACCATGTGCAATTCCAGGAATGAATTGCCACTCATGGATATCCACCCAAAGACCTGCATCCCTTGCAAGTACACCATAAAACGCTGCTGTTCATATGGAAGTTCACTTACATTCTGAAACTGTGTTGCTGGAAAAGCACAGCAAGTCAGGCAGCATCCAAGGAGCAGGAAAATCGACATTTCGGGCCTGAGATTCCTGATGAAGGGCTCTGGCCCAAAACATCGATTTTCCTGCTCCTCAGATGCTACCTGACCTGCTATGCTTTTCCAGCAACACATTCTCAACTCTGATCTCCAGCATCTGCAGTCCTCACTGTCTCCTATAATTTGAAACTGCCCAGTTTGTCGAAGGATAGAGTCAGAAGGTTGCATAGAGGCATAAGATGGCACTGTAATTCTGTAATAGGGACCTAGTGGATAGGCTGAGGTGTACAAAGGAGAGACGTCCTCTTCCTGGAAGAAGAGGATTTTTGTTTGTCATTTATGTGAATGAATTAGATGAAAATGTAGAAGGCATGGTTAGTAAGTTTGCGGATGATACCAACACTGGTGGGATATTGGACAGTGAAGGCCATCCCTAAGACTACAAACAGATCTTGATCAATCGCATCAGTGGACTAATGAGTAGCAGATGGAATTTAATTTGAATAAATGCAATGTATTGCATTTTAGTAAAACAAACAAGGGCAGGACTTATACAGGGCCTTGGGTTGTTTGTACAATAGACAGACCTATGGGTTCAGGTACATAATTCACATATAAGTTTGTGTCATATATAGAAACAGTGGTTAAGAAGATATTTAGCATGCTTGACTACATTACTCAGACCTTTGAATATAGGAGTTTGGATGTTATGTTGAGGCTATACAAGACGTTGGTGAAACCTCTTTTGGTGTACTGTGTCCAGTTCTGGTGACCTTATTGTTGAAAGGATATAATTAAGCTGAAGAGGAGAGATTTACCAGGACCTTGCCAGGACTGGAGGGTTTGAGTTATAAGGAGAGGCTGGATAGGCTGGGACTTTTTTCATTGTAGCATAGAAGGTTGAGGGGTGACCTGACAGAAGTTCATAAAATTATTAGGAATACAGATAAGCTGGATCGAGGTGTCTTTTTCCTAGGGTGGAGAATGTGAAGATTAGGGGACGTATTTTTAAGGTGAGAGGAGAAAGATTCAAAAAAAGACATAGGGACAAATGTTTTACACAGACTGTGATTCCTATGTGGAATGAACCTCCAAAGAAAATGATGGATATGGGTACAGTTGCGATGTTTAAAACACATTTGGAGCAGTACATGATTAAGAAAGGTTTGGATGGATTTGGGCCAAGCACAGACAGGTGGGACTAGTTTAGTTTGGGATTATTGTTGACATGGACTGGTTAGACTGAAGGATTTGTTTCCGTGCTATATGACTCTGTGGCTCCATTGCAGTCCTTCTTACTACTAAGTAGAAAAATTTAGAATAAAGTTAAAAGTTCAACAATCTTTTTTTAGTACTTAGCCATGCTGGGCTTGCACCCCCTCCTAGTGCTCAATCTCCTCTGCTTTGGCCCACTGTCTATGAGACCTTGGGTACTTGTTCTCGCTGCTGCTACAGATGATGGGGGGTCTCTTTCACTGCCACATTGGGCTCTCACTTCTCGCATTGGGCTCAATCCTTGACCATCAAAGTCCTGAACCAGGCCCCCAGCCACTGCCATACTCCGTACTGCAATGAGCAGTGATGCTGCCGACTGCCAAAGTGCCTACTCCAGACCCCCAACAGCTGCCATGATCTGGAGCCGACAAAGCTGTGATGTTATTCCCACCACTGCCTCCATGACCAAGCTCTCTCCAGAGGAAAGTAGAAAAAAACAATCTGTAAAACTCAGGATCCGGTGAAGCTATAGCTCAGGTTCAGGCTCAGCTTGCATTATGCAGCCCCTGCCTGCCATATGACGTGGCAACACAACTATTTGCAGGAGCTTGATGTGTGGAAATCAGCTGTTGTTTTTACTACATTGCCCTTCACCACTTCATTGACTGTAAAGTTTATTAAATAAACATAAAGATACTTCTTGAAACAGAATCACAGAATTGTTATGGTACAGAAGGGGGATGTTTGGCCCATCATGCCTGCACCAGTTCTATTACCTACTGCCAATATCCCTCCTTTTCCACATACCCTGCCAAATAATTAACCAATGTCCTCTTGAATGCCTCAATTTAACCTGCCTCTTGCCTCATTTGCACATCATTTTAAAATGTAAACCCTCTTGTTCTTTTTGTTTTGCAAGTGAGAATGCCTTTTCTCTTTCTACTCTATCCAACCTGCTCATGATTTTGAAAATCTCTATCAAATCTCCTCTCAGTCTTTTCTGCAAGGAGAACAGTCCCAACATCTTCGATCTATCCTCATTTCTGAACCACTTATGCACTATCTCCATATACACATCTTTCTGATGAATTGGCATCCATAACAATACTCCAGCTGAGGTATATCTAACAAGGATCTTGTACAGATATAACATAACTTCCTTACTCTTGCACTCTATGTCACTATTTATAAAGCCAAGAACACAAATCATATGCTTCAGATTTTGTTTTGTTCCTTCTGATGTTGAACAATAGTAAGGAAACAGTTGATTGTCACTAATTGTTTTTCCATTTTCATGTTAATTCTTGGGACTGGATTTCCATGGTCGAGATCACAACCAAAGGAAGACAGGACTGAAAAAAAAGGACATCAAGTGGATGTCGAGAAGGTCTCTTTTGTTTCCATACTTGGCCATTTTCATAAGGGCTGTTGGGGAACATGATCCAGAATCTCACCAATCTTCCCTATGAAAAAGGAACATGATAGTGTTGAGAGATTGCCCCGATATGCTTTTCAATTTACATGGAAGTGGCCAGACTTTAGCAGCTATTGGGTTTTACACCAGAATCATGGAGACGTATATTGGACTGGGAGTATTGGAGGTGGCAGTATCATGAAATGCTATGCCATGAGTTGTTTCTGATTTCTAATTTGAAGCTAAAAAGCTAACCTAATGGCAATTGTGTAATCACCATCTGGACCACTAATATCCTTTAGGGAATGAAAGCAGCCATTCTTACCTGGCTTAGCCTACATGTACCTCCAAATCCACAGCAATGTGGTTATCTCTTAACTGCCCTCTGGACATTAGAATAGGTGATGAATGGTAGCCCATTCAGTAATGAGCATGTCCCATGAAATAATTTTTTAAAAAAAGATCTTTAAGGTGAGTTATGGCAGTGCTGTTACTGGAAAATATTTCTATGCCCTTCAACAATACATTTGTCAGATTGATTTTTTTGCTAACAGACATGCTGTCAAATAAAACATCAGTACTTTATGTGTGGAACAGTCTTTTGCTTAATTAAAAAGACCTTTGCAATTTCCCTGTAACTGAATCTTTCAAAGTAGCCCATTAAAGTTGAACAATTCAGACTTATTTAAGCTTAATTGTTGCGGAGGAGAGGTAAGAAGATTAAAAACTTGCTTTACGTCTTTGGTGATAATAAACTAAACCTCAATTTACAACTGACCCCAAACTATATCCCCCGACCCCTGACAGTACCAGATTGGTATCACATTACCAGCACCCCCACCAAATCCAGCAGAACTGGGAAACTTTACCTGACCCACTTGTTTCCATTTGACACTGGCCAAACCAGACAGCCCTCACCTGCCAAATGCAACAACTGCTCCCCGTCAACCTGCCACCACCTTCTCCCACCCAACACCGTGCCTTCCCTCCCCATCCTAAACCAGCCTGCACCTCCCCACCTGCTGTTTCTGACATCACATCTGGGACAAAGTGAGGACAGCAGATGCTGGAGATCAGAGGCAAAAAGTGTGATGCTGAGAAAGCACAGCTGGTCATACAGCATCCGAGGAGCAGGAGAGTCAATGTTTCAAGCATAAGCTCTTCATCAGGAATGGATTTCTCTCCACGTTTCTGCAGTGGCCACACTTGGGATGGGATAAACCCAGAATTCTGACTGGAAACATTGCCAATAAGTAAATTGGTGATCTAAAGATGATTACCATTCGTCAAATCTATTCCAGCAGTAATCTGGACTATTATTTATTATTCCTGATTATATTCTATATTTTAAACTTGCAATCAATTTTCTTAAATTTGCACAGGCTGTTGAAATGGCTGTCACAAATCATTCCTGATGAGGTGCTTATGCTCGAAATGTTGATTCTCCTACTCCTCGGATGCTGTCTCACTGGCTGTGCTTTTCCAGCACCACATTTTGGACACTATCACCCTAATCTGATATTGTTCCCATTGACCTGATAGCTTTCCAACTGCCCCATTTCAACAAGACATCCACCCTATCTGTCAGATCTAACCACCCCATCCTAATCCTATCCCTCAAATTACCCTAAGCACCAAACTGCTCAGCATCTAGTTGGTTGGTACCCTTTCCACCTCACTCAATTGTTACCCTACCTCCTCAAACTCCTATCAGTTTACACGTCACCCACCTGGCACCTGATCCAGTTCACCCCCCTGGCATTCTTCAATTTACCCACCTTATACACTGCACCCTCACTTATCTGATCCCCTGCACCCTCGCTTACCTGACACACTTACCTTTATTATAAACTTGCAATCAATATTTTAAAAATTGCACGGGCTATTGAAATGGCTGTCACAAATCATGTGACCTTTAGTATTTCAGCTACAAACAGTCCTAGATTTAAAGCAAATATTTAATTAAATATGACATTCTCAGACATTTGGGGAATTCACACTTCTCTTTGTTTAAGGATAGATCAACAGAACAGGATTATGCAATCTCTTGTCTGCCTGGCTCCAAGCTTCATTTTGAACAAAAGGAGAGATTAAAACTCAGTTGGGTCAGGTGAAAATGGATGGACCTTATTAATGCTTCACTGTATTATGATGTGGAGCAGCCGGTGGACTGGGGTGGACAAAGTCAAAAATCTCACACCAGATTATAGTGCAACAGGTTCATTTTAAGTCACAAGCTTTCGCAGGCAGCTAGTGAGACAGAATACATCAGACACAGAATTTAAAGTAAAAGATCAAAGAGTCATCCAATTTATATGAATGTATTGAATGAATCTCCTTGGCTATTACGTCTTTAGTCAGTTAGAATGGAGGTGCGGGTTTTAATTGATTAACATGTAAATCCCTGCCCCAAGATAACTTCAGGTTTTATCAGAATAAAGGTGACACCTTAGGTCAGACAATGCATTTTAGGTGTGAGGTCTTGTTTCAAGTCTGTTTGCATTTCATCCTGGAGCCAGACTGGTTTTATTTCCAAAATAGGAATATATAAAATCCCACATTGACTGACTGTCTATAGATTGAGTGCTTTTTGAACAAAATAGAATGTACCTGCAAATTCAAATCTGCAAATGCAATTTCACCCCATAGATTTATTTGTGTGTGTGTGGAGAGAATGTGGGTTTGTAGGTATGCATGTGTGTGAGAGAGTGTGTGTGTCAGTATATGCATGTGTGTGAGAGAGTGAGTTTGTATGTGAAAGAGAGAGTGTGTGTGCATATGAGAGAGAGTCTGTGTGAGTGTGTTTGTGTGAGAGAGTGTGCATGTATGTGCCCAAGTGTATGAGTGTGTGTGTAACTGTATAGTGTGTTGGGGACACCTGTAGTGTGACATGAACCCAAGATCCCGGTTGAGGCCATCCTCATGGCTATCGAACATAGCTATCAGCCTCTGTTCAGCAACTCTGCATTGTTGCATGTCCCAAAGTCTGCCTTGGAGAATATTTACCCAAAGATCCAAGACTGAATGTCCTTGAATGCTGAAGTATTTCCCAATTGGGAGGGAACATCCCTGTCTGGCAATTGTTGCGCAGTGTCCATTCAACCATAGTGCCTGCTTGGTTTCACAAGCAGACAAGGTAATTAATAGCAATACCTTGAAAGCAGAGGATTAGAACAGAGAGGAGGACTCCCTCCATACCCAACACCCAAGACATTAAGCAGCAAAGCTTAAAATAGTACATTTTTAATAAAGAGCTCACTGGCTACAGTTCGTTGGAACTTGTCAATTTAATATATTTTAAGAAAAATTACAGAACATTATAGCCCCTTGTTTGCCTTCATTTCAATCTTGTGAATGAACTCCTGGTAAAAATGTAATGTTCTGTACAAATCCATGGTAGACAGACATATGACAGAATGCTGCATATGTAAAGTGCAGTCACATGGCAATGCTTGGAATTTGTTTTCTGTTGCCGGTTGTTTGAATTTTCTGTCACTGATATACTTGTGTGATACACAACAAAGACTCCAAGGACATGAGGCTTTTGGCAACAACCCAAATCTACACATAGCACAAGCACCAGAGACATGAGTGCAACATCTCATACAGCAGGCATAAGAAAAAATTTCCAACGACATCCATGAGGGTTCTCTTTGCCTCTCTCTTCATCTCTGTGTCTCCTGGATGTCTATGAGAGCTGCGTGAATGCAAGTATCTCTCTGTCTCGGTCTTGTGTTCCATCAGTCTACTCCTCATGAATACAGTTGGACCTCCATCTTGTTTTCTTCAGGAAATAAAATCTGACCAGAATTCACTTCCACTTGCAAATATTCCTATTTTCATTAATACTGAAATGTGAACATCATTTTCTTCAGTTTTATTCTTATATGCAGTGTGTAATTGTAGAATATTAGTTATTCCTCACAATTAAATGGCTTTACCTAAGTGCACTGTTTCCTGCAATGGTATTGCCTTTCCCATGTGACACAGTGGGCTACTGCTGAAAAGACAGTGCATATGCTCCTTTAATATGTATGGATGGCAAGGTAAGGAGCAATTTTTGAATAATATGGATTATATGATGTGCATTTTCCATATGTGGCAGCATAGACAAGCAAATCCCAGTTAGTAGGTTTTAATGTACTTTTCCATGGTTGGCATAGAAGGATACTCTAAGGGCTCTTGAGAAGCAAGTGCACCACTTCTTGCTTGCCTGCAGTTTGCCATGTTTCCTGCATTTGGTACATCTACCAAAGAATTTCTGAATTTAAATGGAATATTTTTTTTCTCTGTGCAGTTGTGACTATTTCCAGTATCTGTTTTGAGGTTGATTTCCTAAAACTGAAAGCATTCCCTCAGATTATTTGCAAAGGCTATATATACTTCAGTTTTCAATTCTAACCTCTGAATGACAAAGGTCTATTGTATAAGTTCAGAAAGATTTGAAATTGGAGAATTCACTCAGTTCCACTCAATATGATGTTATTGCACAGAGCTGGGTGAATATCAAGGAGTCTCATACAAAGTCCAGTGGACATGAAATGATGATCTTTGTAATTATGTCTTACTAATCAATGTCATTTGTACTTACTGCTATCAAGAAATAAATTACATTGTGCTGTCAAAATGAAGGACATTTTTGTTAAGACTCATTGTTGTTTAACCTAAATAGATAGGCTCTTAGACTCAGCATAGAAACGGGATTGGTTACAGTAGTTTATCTCAACCATAAAGCAGCAGTGCATAATTCTCAAACATACAACAATTATGGAATTGTTGCATAACTAAACTCAAACTCACAACTATTTTGACCAGTCCCTATGCAAGGTTCCAGACAGGATACGTCAAACAGTTAAGTAGTGGCTGAGGAAGAGTGACTGGCTCCTTTTCTTTATTCTCATGTCCTGGTGAATAATGACGTGCGGGCCTTAAAGGAATGCTCACCCTAGGGGGAGGATGCCCCTTTCACCACACTAAGCCATCATAGCCATACTACAAAGAGGGGCAATCTCTGCCTTCTTAAAAACTGGTGCCTGGTCTCCCCTCTCAGCACAATGAAAATCTTTACCAGAACCATGTCCTTTTGTCTTGGTATCATGCTGGACCACATAAGTCCACTCTGACCTGTCCTACATGGTCTTAAACTGGACCAGATGTAACAACATCCATTTGGTCCAGGACATAATCCATGTTTCCCACAAGTCTGATCCATTGGCTGCTTTTCTTTCCCTTAATCAGGAGAAAGGCGCTCAAGAGGGTGGGTGACAAATATTTATTTGAAAGTCTGTGAACATTCAAGTTGACAAGGCAGTTTTCCACCTGTATCTGACTTCTGTCTGTAGCAACAAAATATTGAATAAAAACTAATGTGTTCTTGGTGGTGGCCCTGTGCTCTGAGACAGGTCTACTTGAGGACTACCTCTTGTCTTGTCAGTTATATCCACTTTCCGTGAAGTCATTCCAAGGCCTCTTGTCAAAGAGTTGCAGGGTTTTGCTGTGTGCTGATTAGGTATGGGGCTACACTGATGATGTTCTCCTTAGACCCAGCTGTCTTGCGAAGGATGAGGAAGTGCCAATGGATATACTGTAGCTGAAAATGTGTTGCTGGAAAAGCGCAGCAGGTCAGGCAGCATCCAAGGAACAGGAGAATCGACGTTTCGGGCATAAGCCCTTCTTCAGGACTGAGGTATACTGTACTTAAGTTCTTCACCAGGAGCATTGCACATCTCCATAACCTGGGAGTCTGTTTTAGCCCTGCTGAGGAATCCTGGCTGGTGAACTGGCAAGAGCTAGAGGCTAAATCCACTACAGTGCTGGACAGGGCTGCTCCAAGTGTTATCTTGAACTTTGATGCCATGTTGCCAAACTGATTCATCATTTTGATCCCTTCCGCAGAGAGGTAGTTTATCACAAAAAAGTGAAGAATGCTCACAGACCTCTTTTCAAGCAAAAGGTAGCACTGGGTCTTTGCTGAGGTTCTGAGTCACCCACTTAGGGAGAGGAGTCAGGCTGTCACAGGCTCTCTGTGTGCTGTCACAGCCAAGCAATGACTTTCTAATTTGAGACCCCACTGTGATACATTGACATTGATCATTGGTCTTTGTAACTCTTACTCAAGCTGCATTTTCTTTATGCCAAGACCTGACTCAGAGTTGGAATCTCATCACCTCACACCAGAGCTCACCAAGTCAGGAGTAGCAGCTGCTATTTGGGACCCATTTACACTTCCACCAGTATGGTTTCAGTATGGTTGGGATAGAAGAGGACTTGGAAATCTGGGGTGAATAAACATGTTGAACAGTTGAGGAGCAGGCTGGATGATGCCACAAGAACTTGCCAGGCACATGTCAGTTAGTCTCCAGCTCACTGCCAAAACCATCCAGAGCCTGAAAACAATACGGTGCAGGTGCATTAATACTCGTGTTGTTGAGTGCCTCATACATGTAGTGTACATTGTCTGGACTGACTCCCATTTACATAGGATTTCACAATAGCCTAAGTCACCGAAACCTCCTTTGGGTCCCATCTGCCCACCATTTGAGCTATCTTGAGGAATTTCCCTCTGTGTCCTTCCATTAAGTGCATAGTTGTTTCCTTTTGGGTTGCTATTTCATAGCCTTCACTTCCTCACCATCATTCACTTTCCGGACACTCCCTGGTTTTCCATCTTGCCACCCAGTGGCAGGTGAGGCCCCTTTGGAGGGCTGTCTGTGTGGGAGTCTTCCTTTTTTCTATATGGAGTTCTAGGGCAGAATTGTTCATGTGCATACAGTCCGGTACAGTCATAGGTTAAGTTCTAGACTCATGGGCTGCCTGTAATTTTTGTGCTTATATGAATTGTAATAGGTATTTTTTTAAGGGGTTTTGATTAAATTTGTGGTTGTGCTTCAGCCCCATGCTCCTGGTCCTTGGGCATTGTGTGCAGAGACGGACAGGAAGATCAGAGGTGGTCGTTAAGAGGTCCAGACAGTGGTTCGCAGTTGGGGATGCGGTAGGAGGGAGCGGGATGGTGGGGTCATTTTATATGGATGTACGCTTCACTTTTGTGGTTACATCTGCATTTGAGTGTCCTTGAAGAGGGAGACCAGCACACTGTTTGCTTTCAGTCAGTCCTTGCTAGCTTCCTCTCTCTCATAAAGGTACAGTACAAACCTACACCTTCATAACACCTCCCCTCTTAAGAAAAAAATGAACCATCATAATAAAATGATGGCTTCTTTTTTTTCTCTATTCCTTAATCACATTACCTTAACATACATATGACTTTAATCTAAGTTCATGTTAACTTCTTCCCATATATAAGATTGAATTGATGCCAATCTCATCTGTACTTTTTCAGTTAAATCCACAATAACACATCTGCGATTACAATCCTATGACCCGTAGCACGTGCAATTTGTAAACTAAAAGTCTGTAACGCAACACTCCGATGAAATAGTTTCATATACTTGTCTTTAAAGTGTTCCAAGAATATAAGAGGATTGTGATCCGTGTACACAACTGTCTTCGATACATTGTTTGTGACATACACAGGAAAATGCTGTAAGGCCAGTACCAAACTCAATAGTCCTTTTTCAGTCGTGGAGTATATCCTCTGGTGGAAGTTGAGTTTCTTCAAAAAGTAACCAACTGGCAGTTCAATCCCATCCACAATTTCCTGTAGGAGTACAGCTCCAACTCCTATGTCACTAGCATCGATGGCAACTTTAAAAAGTTTTGAAAAGTTTGGTGTAGCTAAAACTAGTTTGGTGGTTAATATTGATTTCAAATACCTCCTGGCATTGCTCTGTCCACTGAAACTTTGTGTTCTTCTTCAGCAAATCGGTTAATGGTACTGCTGAAGTTTACAACAAACTTCCAACAGAATTCACTGAGTCCTAAGAATCAAAGCACCGCTTTCTTCGAGGTTGGTCATGGAATCTCCTCAATGACCTTCACCTTTGTGTTCCATGAGGTCAAGCTTCCATGACTGATTCTGGATTTGTGGTGCTGAAAGAGCGCAGCAGTTCAGTCATGGGGACAGTGCTGAGCTGGAAGTTTGGAACTGAGGTGAGGTGGGGGAAGGGGAAATGAGGAAACTGTTGAAGTCCACTTCAACTAACTATCCCACTGCTCAAGAACTTCTTCAATTTTTAACATATTTTGAGATATATCGAAATCCACAGCATCTGGATTTGATTCCTCATTCTGCGGGACAGTAACTACCACATATTTCTCCAGTTCTTTCTCTCTAGTATAATATAGTTTCATAATGTTCACATGACATACCTGATAGTTTTTTTCTATCTGGCATCTTTACCAGATAATTAACCTGAATCAACTTTTTCTCTATTTGATAGGGACCACTAAACCTGGCTTGAAGGGTTCTTCTATCACTGGTAACATTATTAACATGTCATCCCATCAGGAAAACACCCAAATCTCAGAGTTTTTATCTGCCACCTGCTTCATTCTATGCTGTGCCCTCTTTAGGTGCTTTTCAACTAACTCACCTACTCAATTTAACTTCTGCCTTAACTCCGATGCATAATTCAAGTGTGAGATCTCTGACTTTGGTCCTGCCAATTTTTCTTTCATTAATTTCAAAGGGCCTCTCACTTCAAGTATTAACTTGAAGGGAGCAAACTGAGTAGATTCATTTGGGGCATCTCTAATGGCAAACAATACGAATGAGATACTTCTATCCCCATCATTTGGGTAATCCTGACAATATGCTTTCAACATGGTCTTCAGGGTCTGATGCCACATTTTGAAAGCTCCCTGGGATTCAGGTTGATATGCACTGGATTTAAAGTGCTGTATACGTAAACTAACCATAACCTGCTTAAACAGCCTAGCAGTAAAATTTGACCCTAGGTCTGACTGAATCCCGCTCGGTAGTCCATACCATGTGAAGAAAGCTACTAACTCCTCTACCACCCTTTTGCCTTGACAGTCCATAATGGAATTGCCTCCAGAAATCCATTATGGTTAAAAAGTATTGGTTCCCACTTTTAGTTCCTGGGAGGGACCTACACAATCAATTATAACCCATGTGAAAGGTTGTTCAAATGCAGGAATTGGCAACAAAGGTGCTGATTTTATTACCACCAGTGGCTTACTGACCATTTAGCATGTATTACATATACATCCTTGTGCATTCCAGGCCAATAAAAATGTTTTTATACCTTGACCTGAGTTCTTCGTACCCCTAGGTCACCTCCTACAGGTCATTTGTATGCTACCCATAACACCTCCTGGCAACACAATTTGGTGCACTTCGGCTCATTTCTCCTCTGCACTAACCTGCTGTGGTCTCCATTTTCATCTTAGGATTCTATCTTTCAGATAATAACTCTCAGGAATATACTCTACCTCCTTCTCAGAGTAGACATCCACATATATACCTTTTATCGTTTTGTTTTTCTGTTGCAAATCCCTTTGCCTTTCAGGACTAAACACTTCTGTCTGACCCTCTGCCTGATCAGGTATATCCTGCACCATTACGCCAAACAGGGAGTCTGCTATCTTAACCTCAACCCTTTCATCTTTCTCTTTAGTTTTTGCTTTTTGCTATGACTTATGATAGTGCGATCTTGTTACTACACAGTCTGGGAAAACTGGGATATCTTTCTTTTAACTCCTTAGTTTCTTGACCTTCCTTGGGCTTTTGCACAATGAGGAGTGTCACTCCTACCTTGGATCCTGCTAAATAATTCCCGAGAACAAACTGGAATTTGGAACAGACACTCTGTCAATCCCTCCCACTGTTAATTCCCCAGTCTTGAGTTGGCATTCCAAAACGATCTGACATAGAGGAACACTAAATTTCTATCCATCTATCCCACAAATTACCACATACTCGGGTCACAGATCAGAAAGAGTGCAAATTTGCTCATCTTTACTATTAGAGACTGGTTAGATCCTGTATCTCTCAAAATTATAACGTCTTGCCCTTCTCTGTTCTTTCTGAGTTAACTTTACCCACAGAGGAGAATTCTTTATAGAGATCAGGCACTAACTCCATACCCAGCCCATGCCTAGGCTATGCACTCTCCTGCAGCTCCTCACCTCTCCTTGGGGTTTCCTTTACTACTTTCACTAGTGCCACTGGCTTAGCTTCTTTTACCACATTCTTTCCCACAGTGCCTTTCTTTAATGACCAGTTCTGTGACTTTACATATCACGCTTTACAACAGTGGAAATACCTGAGACCCTTCACCTCCTTTCCACTCTCTTGGGCTTCTTTTTTAACCAGTGGTAAACAATTACCAGTGTTCTCTACTCTTTGTTTCGTAGTGTAGGATCTCTGTTTCTCTCAACTTCTATCCCTTACAGGATGAAATTCTGGCCAGAAGCTTGTCTTATGCACCAACATGTATTCATTGGCTAATTTTGCTGCCCTTCTCACTTCCTGAACTTTCTGTTCATCCACGTGAATTCTTACAAACTCTGGAAGTGAGTTTTTAAACTCCTCCAGCAGAATAATCTCTCTTAGAGCCTCCTAGGTCTTATCTATCTTTAAGGCCCACACCCATCTCTCAAAAATACTCTGTTTAAATCTTTCTAACTCAACCTAAGTTTGACCTGGTTCCTTCTTTATGTTTCTGAACTGCTGTCTATACACTTCTGGTACCAATTCATAGACATTTAAAATAGTTTGTTTGACATCTTCATAATCTCTTGTCCCCTCATCTGACAGCGCTGCAAATACGTCACTAGCTCTGTCTACCAGCTTTGTCTGAACTAGCATTACCCATAAATTCTCAGACCACACCATCTGCCTAGCCAATTTTTCAAATGAAGTAAAGAAAACTTCGACATCTTTCTCATCAAAATGTGGCAGAGTTTTGACATATTTGTATGTATCACTACGTCTTTTTTAATCTCCATCCTGTTAACTTGACTTTGCTAACTGAATTGCAACTTCTCAAGTTCAAAGTTTCTCTTTTTGTTCAGTTAAGAACCTTCTCTCTCCCTTTCTTTTCTCTCTTTTTGCTCAGCTAGGAACCTTCTCTCTCTCTATTTTTACTCTCTCTCTGTTTATCTTTTAACTCCATTATCCTCAATTGTAACTTAAGTTTTTCTGACTCTACCACACTTGTCTGTTTCTCTGTCACACCTAAGTGCTTGAGTAACTCCCTTACAATTTCAGCTTTACTTTTGTCCTTGGTTAAACCCAATTCCAGCTTCTTTGCTAATTCTAAGAGTATAGTCTTTTTTGTCTTTCTAAACTTTTTTGGCAAATTTGAGAATCATCTTCAAATCCCAAAACCTCTTTAGCCATTTTAAGAGCTATTTCTCTCACTTTTAATTTGACCAACCACAACTAGCCAAAATTAAACAAGTTGTCTCACCTACATTTTATTTAAGGATCCAGGACACTAACTTGCAAGTGTTTAAATCCACTGAGATTTTATCGTACCCCAAATCTATTCAAACCTGTCCAAATCTCAGAAAGGATCTGACTAAACCTGTTCAAATCCCAGACAGGTCCCCAAGCTATAACAACACGTGGTAAACCCCTCTGCTAATTTAAATCTGACACACAGAGAAGCTCACCTCGCACCATAATCTGTTAAACTTTGAGAGGCAAAGAACTATCCCAGATGTCACTATTCGAAGTAAAAATTAACAATGTTATTCTTTAAGTCCAACAGAGAACCTTTATAACAACAGCTATTTACAATTCCTTTCTCTTAAACCTATCTTTTACCTCCCACTCTACAATACCGATCTGATTAAAAAAATTCCCAATTAAGATATACAAAACAAAAACACATTTCAAAACTGGCCAGCTTTATCGATTCTCCTCTGTAGATTTTCCTCTGTATTTTTTTGGGTTGTCTCTTCTTCGGTCTTCTGTTGCACAACTTTTCTTATGGACACATACCTTTCAGAGAGCTATTAGGTTTGCAGTCTGTACTTATTAGTGCTCTTTGCAGTTCTCCCCCGAACTGTTCAAAATGTCTGGTTTATACCTCAAAACATTGGATCATTTCATTGGTTTGATGTCATCCCAAACAGTAAAATTCAAATTTGATTGGATCTTGATATCTGAGGCATAATTTAAACTGATTGGCCGAATTTGAATTTGCTTTTGTTTCATGGCATCATAACTCCAGCTATTTGTTTCAACCAAATGTTACATTTTTAAATTGTTTAGCACACTCTGTGTTTTCAGTCAGTCCTTAACAGCTTCCTCTCAAACCTTCTCCTCTGTTTTTGGCTGCACTTCAGTCCCACGCTCCTGATAAAAAAAAAGAAGAAAAAAAAGAAAAAAAAAGAAAAAAAAAACAGCTTCCTCTCCCTCTTAAAGATAAACATCTACACCTTCATAACACTGGGTTATACTTCAACAGGACTATTTGAAATCTCAAGCTTTCGGAATGCTGCTCATTGATGAGGCAAAGTGGAGGGAAGTGCACAGGCACAGAATATATGAGTGTTGTATAATAGTTATTGAAATAGATTTCACCCATAATTGATGAAGTAACTTCGGGCATGTAACTCATAGTTTATATGTACTTGAGAGAATGCATTTTAAAATTGGTGTTAGACACACACGCACCACAACACCAGCAGAATTTCTGAATTTGCCCAATTTTACCAACTTACACTTCAATCCATAGGCCTGAAATTTCTTAGTATATGACTGCATTAATTTATAGAGCCCAATTTTAATGGGGTATAAGTGGATGCACTTTGAATCATTCAAAATCTCAGTCAATATTTTGTTTTAATCAGAAAATAAAGAAACCTAGACGATAGGAGCAGGAGGAAGCCATTCGGTCCTTCGAGCCTGCTCCGCATTCATCATGATCGTGGCTGATTGTCTGACTCAGTAGCTTAATCCTGCTTTCTCCCCATATCCTTTGGTCGCATTTGCCCCATGTGCTATATCTAACATCCTTTTGAATACAATCAATATTTTGGCATAACTACTTCCTGTGGTAATGAATTCCACAGGTTCACCACTCCTTGGGTGGAGAAATGTCTCCTTATCTCCGTCCTAAATGGTCTATCCTGAATCCTCAGGCTGTGACCTCTGGTTCTGGATACACCCACCATCAGGAACATCCTCTCTGCATCTATCCTATCTAGTCCTGTTAGAATTTTGTAAGTCTCTCTGAGATCCCCACTCATTCATCTGAATTACAGCAAAAACAATCCTAACCTAGTCAATCTCTCCTCATACAAAGCTTTTCCCCTTGCCTTGGTACACTTGACAATAAATTCAATTCAATTCATAAGTCAGTCCCGCCATCCTGGAATCAGCCTGGTAAACATTCACTGCACTCCCTTGAGAGCAAGCGCATCCTTCCTCAGAAAAGGAGACCAAAACTGCACACAACCTTCTAAATGTGGCCTCACCAAGGCCCTGTATAACTGCAACAACACATCCCTGCTCCTATACGCGAAACTTTTTGCAATGAAGGCCAAAATACCATTTATCTTCTTCACTGCCTGCTGCACCTGCATGCTTACCTTCAGCGACTGGTGCACAAGGATACCCAGATCCTGCTCAAAATCCCCTCTCCCAATTTACAGCCATTCAGGTAGTTATCTGCCTTTGTGTTTTTGCAAGTGGACAGAAACATTAATCAATCAAATGACAATGGTTCATTCAGCCATTTCTAATTCTTTATTAAAAATATGTTTTGTCTAAATGACTCTTTTTGAATGCATTTCTCTGAGGTTATGGAATATATGGCATTTTTTGTTGGTATATGATCTCAATTACTGTAACAATAGACCATGACCTCAATGACCCTTGAATGCTCCCTCTCTCTATCAGTTTTCCAGTAAGCGTTGAGGCGTCATGTTTAAAACAACAAAAGGAATACAACAAGCAGAGCTATGACTCACTATATTTGATAAATCTGACAACATTCACTGCTTTTTAATATATAACGGCCACTCAAATTGTGTGGGCGAGAGCAGTACCCATGAAAACATTTCCCTGGTATGTAATCAATTGTCTCAAAAGGGAGGGTAGTGATGGCAACACAAGAGTAATTAAATTTATGAGCAGCAAATGAAACAGATTGCAAGCCCATTAGAATAGAGCTGTGCTTATTTGTAGACGGTGATGGTCATTAAATCGTGTCACAGGTATACAGAGTGTGAAACTGAAATGAGCAATTGCTGTCCTTATAGACCAGTTAGCCTTACTTCTGTTGTTTATAGAGCAGTGAGCCTTACTTCTGTTGTAGGAAAGATTTTGGAAAGGTTTATAAAAGATAAGATTTATAATCATCTAGCAAGCAACAATTTGATTTCAGATCGTCAACATGGTTTCGTCAAGGGCAGGTCGTGTCTCATAAACCTCATTGAGGTTTTTGAGAAGGTGACCAAGCATGTAAATGAGGGTAGAGCAGTTGACGTGGTATACATGGACTTCAGTAAAGCCTTTGATGAGATTCCACATGGTAGGCTGTTAGAGAAAATGCAGAGGTATGGAATTGAGGATGATTTAGCAGTTTGAATTAGAAACTGGCTTTCTGAAAGAAGGCAGCGAGTGGTGGTTGATGGAAAATATTCAGCCTGGAGTCCGGTTACTAGTGGTGTGCCACAAGTGTCTGTTTTGGAACCACTGCTGTTTGTCATTTTTATAAACGACTTAGATGCAGACATAGGTGGATGGATTAATAAATTTGTAGATGACACTAAAGCTGGTGGCGTAGTGGACAGTGTGGAAGAATGTTACAGGTTGCAGGGGGACTTGGATAAACTGCAGAATTGGGCTGAGAGGTGGCAAATGGAGTTCAATGCAGCTAAATGTGAGGTGATGCACTTTGGGAAGAATAACAGGAAGGCAGAGTACTGGGTCGATGGGAAGATTCTTGGTAGTGTGGATGTGCAGAGGGATCTTGGAGTGCATGTACATAGATCCCTGAAAGTTGCCACCCAGGTGGATAGTGCTGTTAAGAAAGCAAATACTGTGTTAGGTTTCATTCATAGTGGGATTGAGTTCTGGAGCCACAATATCATGCTGCAACTATACATAATGCTGGTGTGGCCACACTTGGAATATTGTGTACAGTTCCAGTCCCCATATTTCGGGAAGAATGTGGAAGCATTGGAAAATGTGCAGAAGAGATTTACCAGGATGTTGTCTGGTCTGGAGGGAAGGTCTTATGAGGAAAGGCTGAGAGACTTGAACCTGTTCTCATTGGCAAGAAGAAGGCAAATAAGGGATTTGATAGAGACATACAAGATGGTCAGAGGATTAGATAGGGTAGACAGTGAAAGTTTTTTTCCCAAGGATGATGATATCAGCATGTACGAAGGGGCATAACTATAAATTGAGGGGTGATAGATTTAAGACAGATGTCTGAGGCAGGTTCTTTACGCAGAGTGGTAAGGACATGGAATGCCCTACCTGCTAATGTAGTCAACTCAGCCACATTAGGGAGATTTAAACAATCCTTAGGTAAGCACATGGATGATTTTGGGATAGTGTAGGGGGACGAGCTGAGAATAGTTCACAGGTCGGCGCAACATCGAGGGCCAAAGAGCCTGTTCTGTGCTGTATTGTTCTATGTTCTATGTTCTATGAGTGAGAATTTATACGTTTGCCACTCGTTTCCTTTTGCCACTAAGCAAACTCCTCCAACCAGGTACTGTGTCTAATAAATAGTTCCAAGGTCTTTCTATCACTCCAAAAATGTATATCTTCGAAGTTGATATTGTCCTTTATTTACTTAAGGTCGCATCTAGATTAGAGAATTAAAATATGCAGAATATGCTTTAACAGATCTTTCAAGAGAAATATGTGAAAACAGACAAGTGTGCTGGTTCAAATCAAAGAGAGTTCAGATTCTTTATTTAATCTGTTTTGTTATGAAATGTATTATCACTTATTTTCCTACTTTTGTTACTGCATGATTATTAATTATTTACGTGAAGTTCAGAGTTTATGAGCTAGAGGCTGAACGACAAACATCATAATGCACCAGGAAAAGAGAGAGTTACTTGGAATCTTTGTATCAGTAGGCAGTCACACCTCTTAGGGTTAGGTCATTTAATTTGGTCATATTTCAGGGCAGATCTGAGTGACTGTGTGCATGGCAATTAAAGGAAGCCAGAGTGCAAAGCCGCAAGAGACTCAGTCTTTGCAATAATCCAGCATGTTTGAGGATCTCTCAGCTTGTCTGGATAAAAGTGAGAGCTAACTGACCATAGCACCATGGTATAGGAAGCCTTTCAAGATAGAGAGAGTAAGAAGGGATAGGTAAAAACAATGACTGCAGATGCTGGAAACTAGATTCTGGATTAGTGGTGCTGGAAAAGCACAGCAGTTCAGGTAGAACCCGAGGAGCAGTAAAATTGACGTTTCGGGCAAAAGCCCTTCATCAGGAATACAGGCAGAGAGCCTGAAGGGTGGAGAGATAAGTGAGAGGAGGGTGGGGGTGGGGAGAAAGTAGCATAGAGTACAATAG
>NC_057723.1:58489375-58500140 GCF_004010195.1 Chiloscyllium plagiosum | reverse complement strand
ATGGTGAGGTCGGGATTGGAGCAGAGGGATTGGAGGGCTGCGCGTTGTGAGGGTGAGAGGTTGGAGTGGGGGAGGGTAGACAGGTTGAGGCGGTTGTTAATGTCCCGACGCCAGTTGGAAATGAGATCAAGAGCGGGTAATAGGCCAGCATGAGGTGTCCAGGTGGATGGAGTATTTTGGAGGTGGGCGAAGGGGACCTCGGAAGGTGGGCAGGAGTCCTGATTGTGAAAGTAAGCTCGGAGGCGGAGGCGGCGGAAGAAGTGTTCGACGTCACGGCGTGTATTAAATTCATTGATGCGTGGGTGGAGGAGGATGAAGGTGAGTCCTTTGCTGAGGAAGGAGTAGGCTGAGTGCGATTGACACTGCACTCTGAGAAAATTACTCCAGATAAATGTGTTGTTTGCCTGGTTCGAGTTTGGGACATACCCTCAGGGCTGGAAAGGAGCTTACAGCAGGATAGGAGGATCCAGTCATCGTGGTATATGTAAATATCAACAGCATAGGCAAAACAAGGAAGTTTTGCATAGTCAGTATGGAGAGCTAGGCACCCAGTTAAGAAGCAGTACCTCAAAGTTCATAATCTCTGAATTATTACTTGAGTCAAAGGCAAATGGGTATAGGGAACATTGGATTAGACAGATGAATCCTTGACTCAAAGACTGGTGTAGGAGAAGGTGGTGGTGTGTGTGTGTGTGTGTGTCGGGGGGGTTTGGGGGGGGGGGGGGGTAGTCCTTGTTTGTGGGGCACTGGTGCCAGTATGGAGAAAGTGAGATAGCTACCAATGGGGCAGTCTCCTCCTGAACTGTGCTGAGGGATGTGTTCTTATTAACTACCCGACAAGGATGTACAAGGATTGCAAACTAAATATTTGGGGACAAGGGATCCAATTTGATAAATCAAAGAGCAGGGTCAAAGCAAAACAGTAAATCATTAATACACAAAATGATAAACAGACCATAGCAGGAAGGGACAGAGAGTATAAATCTCAGAATCAACCAACAGATGAGACCAGACTTTACAAAAATAATAGAAGGATAAAACTAAGGACAATGGGACTAAAACAAACAAGTTGCCAGGTCCTGATGGCCTGCATCCAAGAAAGTGGCTACAGAAATAGAGAAAGCATTGGCTAAAATATTCTAGAACTGACTGGATTCCAGGAGTGTTCCAGCAGATTGGAAAACCATTAATGTAACATCTCTGAAGATACGGAAGGAGAAGCAGGAAACTATATGTCAGCAAGAAATTCTAGGTCAGTTAACCTAAAATCTGCAAAAATGTTGGATTCTATCACTAAGGAAGAAATGGCAAGACATCAAAAAAAGCTTAATATAATTAAACAGAGTCAATATGGTTTCGTGAAAAACAAAATGTGTTTAGTGAATTTGTTAGAGTTCTTTGAGGTTACAATAAGCAGGGTTGATAAAGGGGAACCAGTAGATTTCATATATTTAAATTTTAGAAGGCACTCAGTAAGAAGCCACATGAAGTGTGGGTAATGCATTTGTATCAATTGAGATTTTTTTTAACATACAGAAGACAGAGTTTGGAATCATGAGTCTTTCACAGGTGAATTACAACAAGGATTAATCCTCGGTCCTCAAATATTTCCTATCTATATAAATCAGTTGGAGGAGGCAGCAGAGTGTAATGTATCCAGATTTGCTGATGTTACAAAAATAGGTGGGAGGGCCTGTTTTGATAAAGGTGTAAGGCATTTTCAAGGTGATTTAGTTAGGTTTGGTGATTGGATAAAAGCTAGGTGGATGGAGTTCAATGTAGAAAAAATATGATGCCATGCATTTTGGTAGGAAGATTTTTATTTAATTGGAGAGAGAGAGACTCTAAAAGGTGCAATACAAAGAGATTTGGGTGCTCTACTGCATGAAACCCAACAAGGTTAGCATGCAGTTGCAGCAAGTGATTTAGAAGGTTAATGGAATTTTAGCCTTTATTTCAAGGCTGTTGGAGTTTAAAACAGTGAAATCTTGTTGCAACTATACAGGGTTTGGTGAGGCTGCACCTGAAGTACTGTGCACAGTTTTCCTCCCTGAATTTAAGAAAGAATATTCTGGTATTGGAGGCAGTTGAAATGCGATTCACTAGGCCAATTCCTATGTTAAAGGTGTTATATTATCAAAACTGGCTAACCAATTTAGGCTTTTATTCGTTTAAATTCATAAGAATGATGGGTAATCTTATTCATTTAATATACAACTAGGGAAGTTCTGCTTCAGTTACACAATGCATTATTGAAATTACATTGAGCCATAGTGTCATAAAATTATACAATACGGGAACAGAGCTTTTGGTCCAAGTTGTCCATGCCAACCAGATATCCTAAACTGAACTGGTCCCATTTGCCTGCATTTGGCCCATATCCTTCTAAACTAAACCATTTATTCCTCACTTTAAAATTATGCCCTCTGGTCTTAGACATGAAGGGATTCTCATGATTTACTCTATGTCTCTTATAATTTTGAATATCGCAATCAAATGCCACCACTCTCCCCACAACCTCCGCCTCCTCTATTCCTACAAAAAAAAAACCCAGCCTATCTAGTTTCTCCTCATAACTGGGACTTTTCATCCTAGTTAATGTCCTGATGAATTTTCTCTTCACCCTCTCCAGTGCAATCATATCCTCCCAATAGTGTGGAACTAAAACAGCACACAATATTCCACCTTTTGCCAAACCAAGGTTTTATAAAGTTGTAACAAGGCTTCCTTGCTCCTATATTCTATGTAGTGGCTAATGAAGGCAAACATCCGATATAACTTTGTGAGATATTGTGTTTTGGGTGATCTTTATTAATTCACTCACCAGCTCATTACATTCATTAACACCAGGTTTCTGTTCATTCATTCATAACCCTTTACGAACCCAATATTTACTATAACACAGTTTCTTTCATTCATTCATAAAACAGTTAACCACAGTTTACTGGTTAATTTTCAGGGTGATATTCAAATCTCCAGAAGTTATACTAAAGTACATAATGTACTAATTTAATGTAATAATGGGTATGTGGTCACAGCTGAAAAAAATTGGAGTAGATTGCTGGTATATAAAATATCAAACAGATTAAAAACATATACAAACATATGAATAAGGGGCAGAAGTTGACCATTCAGCCCTTCAAGACTGCTCAGCCAATCAATCAGATCACAGCTAGAATATTTGTATCCTCAAGTTCATTTTCCTACCTACCTGTGATAACCTTTCACCCATTTCCTTAGTGTCAATCTATTCACTTTTGATATAAAAGAATTCAAGGACTCTGGTTCCACCACCTTTTTATAAAAACAGTTCCAAAGCCTCAGATCCCTCCAAGAGAAAAAAAGTTTTTTCAAACTCATGTATTTTTTAAAACTTATCTCTGTTTTAACTGAGTGACCACTGATTTTTAAATTTAATCCTTAGTTCTTTTCATAGGCCAACAGGTCCACACTGACCCTCTAAACAGTACCCAACCCAAACCCATTCCCCTTCCATATTACTCTACATTTACCCCAAACTAATGCACTTAACCTATACATTCCTGAACACTATGGACAATTTAGCATGGCCAATTCACCTAACTTGCACATCTTTGGATTGTAGGAGAAAACAGGAGCACACAGAAGGAGACCCACACAAATATGGGGAGAACGTGCAAACTCCACACAGACAGGTATCTGAGGCTGGAATTGAACGCGGGGCCCTGGCATTGTGAGACAGCAATGCCAAACTCTGAGCCACTGTGTCACTCCTAGATTCTACTTCCAGGCTGTCAACATCTCTCAAGATCTTAGGCTTCTCAATCAAGTCACCTCTTAGTCTTCTAAATTTCAGACGTTAATGTCTAGCCTGTCCAGCTTTTCCTCATAAGACAATCCTTTCATACTAGATATTAGTCTGGTAAGCATTTTCCAATCTGCCTCCTGTGTATTTGCATTGTTCCTTAAATAAGGATAGCAATACTGTGCGCAAGTGCTCTAGATAATAAGGAGAAGTTATACAAATGAATGGTAGGTTCCTAGGAGATACTGAGGAACAAAAGAAGCTTTGTGTTCTTGAAGGTGTCAGCAAAAGAAGACAGGCTGGTGAAGAAGTTGTGGGATCGTGTTCAAATACCAACCGGAATCAGTGAGTGGCAAAAATAGCTTATGGTATTTATGGTACACAAAGATTTGAAGGGTTTCTGTCCTGGGAAAGAGGAGATGGGTTAAGATGTGTTATATGCTGGCTGCTACTTGTGATAGGATGTCTGCCCAGTCTGCTTGCATAATTAGGAGGTGTTAGCCCTTTTTTAAGTAAGTGTTCATAAAATTACTAGGCCTATATGTTCTAAATAAGTTAAACATTGTACCTATACTTAATAAAAGAATAAAGGATATTAAATTGATTACTGCATCTGGGTTGTGAGATTTATTTACTATTTGCTGGTATGAGTTTCATTCATTCGTGGAAGCGCTGTTTTGTCAGTTTCTTAAAGGGATAATGGCCCAGTCAAAAGGTACTTAACAAGTATTTAACAATTGGGGAATCTATTCAGGTCCAGGAGATGGTTGGTAAGGGTTGATTAATATTGTAATGTTTTGTGGAAACTTGATGGGCATTTATTCAAAGGTAAATACTGCTTGTAGCAAGGGCTGATAAGGTGGGAAAATGCAGTAATGGGTTTGAAAGGATTGTTTTGATTAGAAAGGGTTGTTTTAAATTTGGATAGTAAAATATACTCCAATTGTTTCAGCTCTGACCATATACCCATTATTATATTAAATTAGTACATTATGTACATTACGTTAACTTCTGGAGATTTGACTATCACCCTGAAAGTTAACCAGTAAAAACAGAAAACATTGGAAATTCTCAAATGTTGGTTCAATCTGTCAAGTGTAAAATGAGTTGGCTTACATTTTGCACTGCTCCCAGCAATTACTGCTTTTACTTTAGATCTAAAGTAATTGCTTTTTCTCTTTTTTATCTGCACCGCACCTAGGATGTCCATCAATAGAACAAGTATTGTATTTGGCCTCAGAGGAGATCCCATCGTTAAAATAGTGATGATGTAATCCCCACCTTCATTGTGCCCTGTGCTTACCAGTAGTTCTTATATATAAGAGGGCCCCCGTGGAGCAATGAGCCATTACAACTTCCTCTTGAAAACTTGTCAAACAAGTTCAAAGTACACAGTTTGCTAGGAGAAAATTAGAAAAAACACAAAGATCATTTTATGTTGCTGTCTGGTAACTGTTGTATCCCAGTTGTACTCATCAATAATAACAACTTGCAATTATTCATCACTGTTAAAGAAGGAAAATGGGAGTTTACAGAAAATTGAGAAAGATTAGAGCTAATGGCTTAAAGTTTGAAAGAAGTAAATTTTAAGAAAGTGGAAAGGAGAAGCGGTTAAGGGAAGGATAACCAGCATTGGACCGAGCCCATTGAGTTAAGATCATTGTCACTTAAGTTAACAATAAGGTGTGAACTTAAGCAGCTAGAATCAAAGAAATGCAATACTTCTGTAATGTGTAGGTTTGGAGGACCAGAGTCAGAGAGTTGTGAGGCCATGAAAAATACTTAGGGATAAACAGAACAAATTTAAATGTGTGACTTTGTGGGAGACGGGAGTGAATTTATGTTAGCAAAAATATATATGGCGAGTAAATGGGACTCTATTTTCATGGCACAGGTAGTAACATTTTAGAAGATGGAGGACAAGATGTTGGCCAATGAGCCATTGGAATAATTGGTGCAAATTTTAAGTTTGAAAGAACTGACCATTTAGTTGTCCAAACTTAAAATGAATAAATGCAGTGAACTTGATTTGCGCCAGGTGGAATTGTGGAGTGCTAAACTCGTGACCAGTTACAACTCTCTAGATTGTGACTTACCAACATTACTGGTTGAGTACCTAATCTACATTGACATTCAAGTGCAATATTGAAAGTGCTGTATTGGACAAGGTAACGCTCTTCATTTGAAACATGAAACCAACACCTAGTCTGCTTTTTCAGGTAATCCTAAAAGATCCTATGGCCCATTTTAGAAGAGCAAGAGAGTCTGACCACAGTTCCCTGCCAAAGTTATTCCTTTACCAGATCTGAAACAGATGCTCTGAGGATTTATTTCCAGTGTGTATGATCTTGCTCTTGGCATACTGACCACTGCCATTCTTACATTTTGAAGGCACTTCAAAAGCAATTCATTGTTTGTAAAGCACTTGGGGGTGTCCTGAGCTTGGGAAAGGTGCTATATAGGAAAATTACTTTTATGAAAAAGATTCTGAGCTTGGTTGAAAACTGCCTGCACGTTTCTATGGGCTTCAGACATAGTTTTGTTTTCGCTGAATTCTAATCATTAGATCCCCAGCTGTAATCCTATTAGATACCTGTAAGGAGAAATGAACCAGTTAGCTAGGAACTAAATGTGTTCCAGGGACTTTAGTTACGGCTTCAATACAGAGTCATGTGAAATCTATCAGGACTATTTTGAATCAATTATTTTGTACAAAGTGGCCCAGCAATAACTTGTTTTGATTAATTCATGGTATGTGCTGAGCCAGCATTTATTGCCCATCCCTAATTGTTAATCAGTTAAGAGACACTACCTTGCTGTGGGTCTGCAGTCACAAATAGGTCAGACTCAGAGTACGGATGGCAGATCTCTTTCCTTAAAGGATATTAGTGAACCAACAATCAGCAATGGTTTTACAGTTAACACTAGACACTTAATTCCAGATATTTTTTGAATGCAAATTCCACCATTGGCCATGGCAGGATTCATACTGGATCCCCAGAACATTATCTAGGTCTCTGGATTTATAATCTAGCCACTATACCACAAGGCCATCTCCTTGAATTGAGAATTAAACATAAACATAAACATAAAAACTGAAAAAAACTGCAGATGCTGTGAATCAGAAACAAAAACAGAAATTGTGGAAAAGTTCAGCAAGTCTGGCAGCATCCAGGGACAGAAATCAGAGTTAATGTTTCAGATTGAGTGACCCTTCCTCAGAAGACAGTTTACGTGCACAGTTCTGAGGCAGAGTCACTTAACCTGAAATGAAAGGAAAACCTTCCCTGAAAATATGGAAGAAAATGCTTCTCCAAGGAGATATATTATTAAACTGAATAATATCATGCAGACAATCCACAGGGAAACTAAGATTTGACAGCCTGAAACAACCCAAATCAGAGTGACACGCAAAAAAATAAGATGTTCTATGTCTCTCAAGGGCACAGGATGGCAGAAGGAGTATGAGAGACCATGGGATATGCTTATAGGGAATATGAGACTTTGGGATGTGAGTACAGGGACGTAATTTGGTACAAGTTGGCATAGGGGTATGAAAGACCATTGAGAGTGGTTATAGGGTGTAGATTGGTATGGACAGAGTGCATGCGCATGTACATTGGTACATTGGATGGACAGAGTATGAAGAGAGACCAGAATAAGGCAATGTGTGCCAGAGAAATGTTTTATATTTCATGTTTATCTCTAAATGTTGAACATAGTTTGGGAGTCATCAAGCAGGGGGACTGACAGACTGCATCCCCACCAACTGGACCAAATATAGGAAGTGCGAGTGCACAATTTTTAAAGACCTGGTTTATGGAGCTGGGATTTCTCCCATGTTTGAGTACCTGACCCAGGAACAAAAACCACGGCATAAAAGAGTCAATTTCAATGCTGGCAAACAGGTTTACCTCACAGGTATAATCAGTGCTCACCTGCCAAATAATAATATTAAGCTGTAAAACTTTAGGTCACTACCAGAAAATGTATAGAAATAAACCAGTTACAGATCAGCAAAAAGTCAAATGTATACTCATACACATATGTCACTGCAGTTGAGCCACCAGCATTTGAAAAGATACCCTGCTGAACACACTTTTAAAAAAGATTTGAATTTGATGTCAGATGACAAAAAAAAGGAGGAATACTTCAATGTTTTACCTTTATCTGTTAAGGACATAAGAAATAAGAGTAAGATTAGGCCACTCAACCTCAAATCTACCACACCATTCTTTCAGACCATAACTGATCTGTCCCAGGTCTCAACTCCTCCTTCATGTCAGTCCTCCATAGCCCACAACTCCTTGATAGTTCAAAATATTGTCTAGCTCCTCTTTAATTGCTTGTATTAATTAGCCTCACCAATCTGTGTGCCCCTTTTTTCTGTAACTATGTCCTCTAGTTCGAGATTACCTCACTAGTGAAAACATCTTCCAAACATCGACCCTGTCAAGCTGCATCAGAATCATACACATTTCAATAAGATCACTACTCATTCTTCTCAACTCTTATGAATAAAGACCTAATGTGGCGAGCCATTCTTGATAAGCAAATTTTTCATACCAGCAATCAGCCCAGTGAACATCTTTCAAACTGTCTCTAATGCTAGAGTATCTTCCTTAAATATGAGTATTACATCTGCCTTTTGCTTCTTCCAACCAAAGCACACACTCTCACGTTTCCAATATTAAACTTTATCTGCTAGGCTTTTGCCCATTCACTCAAGCTCTCTATTTCCTCTTGCAGATTCCTTATGCCCTCCTCACAACATTCCCTCTCACCTGTTTTTGTATCATCAGCAAAATCGGATACATCACAATCTGGGTGCTCCTCCAATTCTTTAATATAGATAGTAAATAACTGAGGCCCATGGACTAATCTTTGTGGTACTGCATTTGTTAAGGTCTTGTCAAAATGAAAATCACTCCTTAATCCCAACTTTGGTCTTGTGTATGTTAACTAATTTTCAATCCATTCTTGTACATTGTCCTCAATAACATGTTCTTATTTCATACAATAACCATTTATGAAGCACCTTATCAAATGCTTTCTGGAATCCCAATACATCACATCTACTGTTTTCTCTTTATTAACTCTGTTATATCCTCAAGGAACTTGAGTAAATTTGTCAAACAAGATTTCCCTTTCATAAAACCATATTGATTCTGTTTGAAGCTTTCCTAAGTGTCCTACTATTTTCTCCTTAAGACTGCACTCCATCATTTTCCCAAGAACTGGTCTTAGGCTAACTGGCCTATAGTTGCTTGCTTCTGTCTCCCTTCCTTCCTGAACAATGGCATCACATTAGCAATTTTCCAACCTGCTGGAGTTTGCCAAAAATGAGTGAGTTCTGGAATATTTCAGTCAATATCTTCATGATCTTTGCAGCCACTTTCTTTAAACCCTTTGAATATAGGCCATAGGGACTTGAACACTTGCTTGTTACACACATTTTGTTCCTCACAATAGAGATTGTTAGCTCCTTGCTTATCAGAAATCCTTGGGATGTTTATAATTTCTTCCACCATAAAGACCAATGGAAAATATTGGTTCAATATTTTATAAAATATATCAATTCCACAGTCACATTCTCCAAGGGCTCAACACTTATTTCAGCTATTTTCCTTAGTTTTGTATAAACATATAAGCTCTTGGTGTTTGTTTTTGTATTTCGTGCCAATTTACTTAAATAATCAATATTCTCTCATTTTATTAGTTTTCTAGTCATCTGCTGCTGTCCGCTAACCCATACTCAGCTTCAAGGAACACATTAGAAATGGCCTTTCACTCAAAAATCAGGCATTAACCTTATCCTTTGTTCCCTACCACTGAGCCAATTCAACTTGCCAATTTCCCTGAGATCCAATGAGATCCTGATAAACGTTTATCAAAAACATTGCTAAAATACATGCAGGTTACATCAAATGTGCTCCCTCATCAATTCTCCTTATCTTTTCAAAAAATTTGATCAAATTAGTTAGACACATCCTTAACAAAGCTGAAAATGTGTTGCTGGAAAAGCGCAGCAGGTCAGGCAGCATCCAAGGAGCAGGAGAATCGATGTTTCGGGCATGAACTCTTCTTCAGGAATCTCCTGCTCCTTGGATGCTGCCTGACCTGCTGCGCTTTTCCAGCAACACATTTTCAGCTCTGATCTCCAGCATCTGCAGTCCTCACATCCTTAACAAATCCATGCCGACTGTTCTTGATAAATCTATGTCTTTGCAAATTATCACTATTATTGGTTTTCAGAATATTTTCCAATAATTAATCCACTACTGAGAATAGGTTAAGTGATATGTATTTATTTGGCAATCCCTTCTGCCCTTGTTTGAACAATAGTGAAATGTTGGCATTTGTCCAGTCATCCAGCACAGTGCCTGTCATCAGACAGGATCAAAAAATAATGATAAGAGCTTCGGTTATTTCTTCTTTTGCTTCTATTAATAGTCTGGGCTACATTCTAGACCAGGTCATTTATTCATTTCAAGGATGCTAAACACTAATATTTTCTCCATTATCATGATCAAACCATCCAATATTTCACATTGCTCCTACATTACAATGCTTGCTTCAACTTACTTTGGTGGAAATACAAGCAAAGTATTCATTAAGAACCATTGACACTCATATCCTCTGCCTCCACATGTTATCTAATTAGAACAATTTTCCTTAGTTATCCTCTTGCTCTTTGTGTATTTGTAATACATCCCTGAGATTTTCTTTGATTTTACTTGCCAATATATTTTCATGTCCTCCTTTACTTTCCAATTTCCTTTTAATTTCATTTTTGCATGTTCTATACGCCTGCATGTTCCACCTCCAAACAGACCCTAACACCAAGGATATATTTCCCTCCCTTCCCCTATCAGCGTTCCGGAAAGACTACTCCCTCCACGACTCCCTCATCGGGTCCACACCCCCCCACCAACCCAACCTCCACTCCCGGCACCTTCCCCTTCAACCGCAAGAAATGCA